>NC_059437.1:6264015-6411565 GCF_021028975.2 Sphaerodactylus townsendi
CCTTCCTTCCTTCCTTCCTTCCTTCCTTCCTTCCTTCCTTCCTTCCTTCCTTCCTTCCTTCCTTCCTTCCTTCCTTCCTTCAACTGTAAGTGCACCAAGAGGTATAGAAAACCACACTATTCAGTCGCTGGTTTCAAATCCAACTGAAATCTGCAACTCCAGCCTTTGCTTCTCCCCAATATTTACTATCCCATAACTGATGCTTAAATGATGAGTATCTGTCTGTGCCCGCAGTGGCTGAATCGTTCAGTATTTCGCTTCAGGTTAGCTTTTGCTTCCCCTGCTGCTCCGTTTAGACTTGGGTGAAAAATGGTGCCTCTGGAGCCTGTGTCAGGCCCAGGATCACCTTTGGCCAGGCAGATACATTCTTTTCACTCCACTCAGTTTTGTGATAAAGGGCTGGCATCGCCGGTCTTGTGTGATGAGGCAGGTCAGGCCTCTTCTGCCAGCAAGCCAGAGTGCCCCGGGTGCTCCCAGTCAAGAGGCTGATGAATTTCAGGCTGCAGCGCCAGGCAGGCCTTCCTGGAAGGTGCTCGTAAGAATAGCCCTTCTGGCGCATTTCTCTTCTTCTCTGCTTCATCCCTTGCCCAGATGAAGTTCAGAGAGTATTCTAACAAACCAAAGGGGACTTTTAATTAGACCTCTAATCAGCTGGCGTGCAAGCAGCTTCGAAAGGTCAAAGTTGCATACATTAGGACTAACGCTGAAAGACAGACTGGGGTATGCATAAACGCGGCTTGCAATTAACTGGAAATGGGTGAAGCCCCCCACCCAATTAAATTGCGTTATTGGCTGATTTAATGCCCCTCACCAGAGTTTCCAGCTGAGAGTTTAGGGAGCAGGGCTGAGTTTTATCCAGTGGTGGGATCCAAAAATTTTAGTAACAGGTTCCCATGGTGGTGGGATTCAAACTGTGGCGTAGCGGCAATGGGGCTGGACGGGGCACGATGGGGGCATGGCTGGGCATTCCAGGGGCGGGGCATTCCTGGGCGGGGCTGTGGCAAGGATGCAGCCGCTGCGCCCGTCCTTGGGCGGGAAACGAATGCACGCAGGCGCAGGCTGCCACGCACGCCGGTGCACCTCTTGCTAGACTGCTTCAAGTTCTGCGCGCTACTGCTGAGAGGAGGGGTGTAACTAAGGCAAAAATCACATGGCAACATCACCAATTAGTAACCCCCTCCTAGCACACGCAAATAATTAGTAACCTACTCTCGGGAACCTGTGAGAACCTGCTGGATCCCACCTCTGGTTTTATCATGCTAACCTGCATGCTGACCTCTGACATGAAACCAGATGTGGTCCTCGTACCATGCAATGCTCTAGGAGTTACCCATCCTAGACAGGGGCGCCAGATGTGACAGATGTGATGTTGCGCATTGGGGTGATGCCAAATTGCTACCCTTCCTTTTGCCACTCACTCTCAACCCTTATTGGCATACCAATAAAGAAGAAGAAGAAGAAGAAGAAGAAGAAGAAGAAGAAGAAGAAGAAGAAGAAGAAGAAGAAGAAGAAGAAGAAGAAGAGTAGTAGTAGTAGTAGTAGTAGTAGTAGTAGTAGTAGTTTGGATTTATATCCCCCCTTTCTCTCCTGTAGGAGAAGCTGTGACTAGCCCAAGGTCACCCAGCTGGCATGTGTGGGAGTGCACAGGCTAATCTGAATTCCCCAGATAAGCCTCCACAGCTCAGGTGGCAGAGCTGGGAATCAAACCCGGTTCCTCAGATTAGATACATGGGCTCTTAACCTCCTAAGCCATACAAATACATACTTAACCTCCTAAGCAATGCAATCAATGATACTTCATTGGAATATCAGTAAAACATCAGTAAAAACATACTACATAAATCAATGCTAAAATAAATGCTAAAATAAATTTAGTTATTAAACAGATTTAGATTGAGCTTTTAAAATTCATAATAAAAAATCTAGAATCAGTACTAGTGATTTCAGAATCACAATCTTTCAACAGCGATTGGATCACAGATTCTTTTACGGCCAGAATCTCTAAACTGTAAAGAGGTCAGCAATAGTTCTCTTTGAAGATCATAAAAAAGAGGGCAACCTAAAGTTATATGATATATTGAGTTGGGTGTCTTCAGTCTGCATGGACAAAGTCTCTCCCGGAAAGGAAATTGTTGGTACCTTCCAGCAGTATTGTGGGGGAGGGGGGGGGGCAAAATGGCACCGGGGAAAATGATACCAACACACCCCCCTGCAGTGCCCCCGCCTTGAAAGGTCTTCTGGGAAGTGTAGTTCCCACCAGGTTACCTTTTCAGCCAGCTGCTTTTTGCAAGGCCCAGCCACTTCTGGGAAAAAGGAGGGGCATGGCTGGGCCTTGGAGTGATATGGGAATACCACCTGGGCAGGCCTTGGCCTGGGCGGTGTGCACACGTCACATCGAGGCACACCCATGCCCCTCCTCCTTCCCGGAAGTGTGGGGGTGATTTTTCTACCCCCTCCACATGACTTCCACAGGGGTGCCTGGGGTGTTTGTCCCTGGATGTTCCCGCGGCAGCTACACCACTGCCTTCCAAACAGTACAACTGAAGGGAAGGCATTTAAATAGACTAAACATAAAGACCCTACGATAAGGGGGCAGAGTCTAGGTTGTAGAAAAAGTGAGGCATCATTCCATGACGGTTTTGTAACCTTAAATTAGCAACTGACCACACAAAGGGCCGAAGAGGACATAGTTTTTGAAATTCACGGTCTAAAAGTCTCTGCTTAACAATATGAAAAATGTGAAATTCTTCTGATCGACGGAGGCTATCTATTGCAATCCCAATTTGTTTAAGCTTAAGGGTGATTGCAGTGGATAGCAATTCTGTGGAGGTGAGTTTTGCGCACAGAAAGGTGTAGTGGACGCTTATACAGTGTATATCAACAAAGGCTGAGCAACCTACAGTGTGGTGGGAGGGAAGACATGAGCTTCTTTCACCAACCTGTTTAGGAATTTTATTCCACACTCCTTTATTTCAGTGTGACCAGGAGAGTTTTTGCAGTTAACATAAAAACTGAAAGATATCGCCACAACTTTCATTTAGATCTTTTGCATCTCACCATCTCCACTAATTTTGCTAGTGTGTATGAGCAGATAGACATAGGCCTGCTGATTGTCATCACACGCAACGTGTGATTGGTGTTTGGAATATGCTGCCACAGGAGGTGGTGATGGCCACTAACCTGGATAGCTTTAAAAGGGGCTTGGACAGATTTATGGAGGAGAAGTCGATCTATGGCTACCAATCTTGATCCTCTTTGATCTGAGATTGCAAATGCCTTAACAGTCCAGGTGATCGGGAGCAACAGCTGCAGAAGGCCATTGCTTTCACCTCCTGCATGTGAGCTCCCAAAGGCACCTGGTGGGCCACTGCGAGTAGCAGAGAGCTGGACTCGATGGACTCTGGTCTGATCCAGCTGGCTAGTTCTTATGTTCTTATGGTGGGAGAAAGTTGGGAGGGGGAGGAATTGTGTCCAAACCTGGAACTGACCTTACTTCTAGGCAACGCTCCAAGAGTGCCCAAGATCCCTATGGTGAAGATCATAGAGATGTAGGGGAATTCCTAGTGTGTTGTCTACCACTTCTGGGTTCAGATGTAACCCCTCCCCCCATACACTTTTCTTTGGCTATAGCACCAGGGGGCAAAATGCCTGCTGGGGGCAGGCAGATGGCAAACCATAGCTATTGATGGATTCCACCCAGGTCTGCAGGTTGTTATAAAACCGTGTTTTTTTGGAGGAGGAGGCTTTGCATAGGTCTCGTTCCCAAAACAAGTCTGGCCCAGAAAGATAGTTTAAATGGTGCAGAGGCTGTCTTGACCCAGTTGGGCAGAAGTCTGAGGAAACAGGACAGAACTTGTGGTTCTGCACAAATCCCTGAAAACATTTCTAAAACATTTTCAGTCCTCCCCTTGTAACAATGTAGGTCCGCACTCACACCCTCCAAATGATTGCTGGCCTGCATTTTGTGATGTTTGCCTTTTATTTTGAGTTTGTCGTGGGGAATTGCTGTTACAGTGTTTACATCAGGGTACTGTAATTCTCTGTACCTTCTACACTGTCTCCCTCCACCCCCAACTGCACTGAAATGTTCCAAAATGCTTCTGTCCCTCGAAGGGTAGCAAATGTTGCAGAGTTCCCCCCTTAATCAATTTTAAAGAAAGGAAAGGAAAAAGCAGATACCGAGGATTAACATTCTTTCTGCTCTTGTTTAATCCCCGGTCTCTTGGGCGCTCCGTTGATTTGCTATTTTGTGGCGCTTGAAACACATGGAGCATTTTTTTTAAAAAATTGCCCAGCTTCTGATCTGAAAATGCAGAAAGCGGGCTGTTTTTCCGGCTATGCTACTGTAACCGCACAGATATTAAAATAACTCATTTTCTGGACAAGTATACTCTGGGTCTCTGATTGCTTCTTTTGAACTTCTCATTCATTTATTATCTCCTTTTACAAAAGACCTTCTCTGAAGTACAAAGGGCATTTTTTTTAGCCATGTGCGGATCTGATGGGTTTCTTTGAGGGTGTCGCTTCCTTGCGCAAGCAGAGCCCCAAGAAAAGAATATTTAGTGACAGTACATTATCAGGCGATATGGAAAAAGTTGCCTGGGATTGCATTACAGAGTAGGTTTGCCAACCTCCACCTAGTCTCTGGAGGTCTCCTTCTGTTACACTTGATTTCCGGATAACAGAGATCAGTTGCTCTGCAGAAATTGGCTTCTTTTGAAGGGTGGACTGTATGGGATCATGCCCTGCTGAGGACCCTTCCTCTTGGCAAACCTTGGCCTCCCCAGGCATCATCTCCAAAATCTCCAGATAATCCCCAACCCAGAGCTGGCAGCCCTGCAACAGAGCCATTTCTGAACAAATAGAAGAAAATATGGGCAGTAGCAGTGGTGGGATCCAAACATTTTAGTAACTGGTTCCCATGGTGGTGGGATTCAAACTGTGGCGTAGTAATGGGAATTAGGCGGGGCATGGCCAGTGGCCAGGTGTCGGCCCTGGGGTGGGGCATTTCTGGAAGCGGGGGGGCTGTGGCAAGGACGCAGCCCGCTGCGCATGTCCTTGAGCGATCATGAAGCTTGAGATACACACTGGCATGAGCTGCCATGCACGCTGGTGCACCTCCTGCTAGACTGCTTCAAGTTCTGCGCGCTACTGCTGAGAGGAGGGGCATAACTAAGGCAAAAATCACGTGGCAAAATCACCAATTAGTACCCCCCTCTCGGCACACACAAATAATTAGTAACCTCTTGGGAACCTGTGAGAACCTGCTGGTTCCCACCTCTGGGCAGTAGCCAATTGTTCTGCATTGAATATAAGAAGCTTGCTTGCAGTTAGCCATTGTAGGAGACCCGGCTTAGTGGGAAAGGGAAGTAAAAGTCCAGCAACACCTCCAATACCAATATTTATTTTAATATGAGCTTTCATGAGCCGGCTCACTTCTGCCAGAAGGAGCCTTGTCTTTCCAAAACCGACACCACCAACGTCTCTAAGATGCTACTGGACGTGAATCTAGCTATTCTTCTGCTATGTGACTTATACCCAGTGGTGGGATCCAAAAATTTTAATAACAGGTTCCAATGGTGGTGGGATTCAAACAGTGGCGCCACCGCCCACACACACCTCCAGTCCCTGTTGGGCAGGGAGGTTGCTTTAGTAACTCCTTCTCGGCATTCACCACTTCTAGAGAAGTGGTAAGAACTGGTTGGATCCCACCTCTGCTTATGCCCAATCAGCCCTGTCTAGGGACAGGGGCGGAGTGAGGGGAAACTGCACCCGGGGTACGCATGTGCCCTGCACCCCTGCCACACCCTGTCCGCCCCACCTCAGAACGCCCGTGGAATGCCCCCATCATGCCCCCAGAACACCCTCGCCATGCCCCTGCAGGGGAGCGTCCTGTGCATTGCACCCCCTGTCCCCTTGGTGCTACACTACTGTCCTGGGATGGTGGCAAATGAACACATGTGAGAAGAACATATATCTACTGTCACTGTTTGACCTCCTGTTTTTAAGTATATATACTTAAAAACAGGAGGACAAACAGGAGGACAATACACACACATACACACACATATATATACACATACATACATACATACATACATACATACATACATACATACATACATACATACATACATACACACACACATACACACACACACACTTATTATTATATACTTATATTATATTATATTATATTATATATTTTATATATTATATACTTATTATAAATATATATATATATATATTTATTATTTTCTCAGTTATATAAAATATAAAGAATGCAGAAAACATCAAAAACAGGATACAGAAAGCAAAAACAAAAAAAACCCATACAATAAATATAAAATAATGTACAGTAACAAAACCCACACTATATTTCAAAATTTTAATTCTCTTGCTTAACTACTGCTACAGTACTAATAACCAAATACATTAACTACAGCCACAATACATTTTCACTTGGGGGAAAAAAGATTAACCTTTAATATTTTAAATCTACAAAATATGCAAAAAGTGTCAAAATAAAACCTGTGTTTTGAACCATTTCCGCACAATACATATAGTTTCCATTTCTCAAAGTCCTGTTTTGGCCTTCTATTTACAAGATTTGCTAACTTGGCAATTGTAGCATCTTCTCCCGTTTTTTTCTTTCCAGCTTTCTCGTAGAGGGCAGCTCTCCCTTTCCACCTGGTCGCAAATGTTACCCTGGCTGCAGTTTACAAATTTGCTTGTCCTCCTTATTGGACATTCTCACAGAGCGCAACTGGAGAATGACCGCATTTGACACAAGAGAGTTAAAGCCACCCCATGCTATGAGTCCTCGCTGTCGTTGGCTCAGAGTGTAAATACCAACAGGGTGCAAGGGACGTGATTAATAATTTAGGGCAACCCATGAGACTCATCGCGGCGAGATGCTCACCCCGTGCCGGTCCACCACATGTCTGTATGACAAATGCGGCACTGGTTCTTCCATCAGTTCCCCTCCCCAGCCATAACCCCGCACAGACATGCTTGGAAAGGGGACCAAAATTTAGATTCCCCACCTGCTCGTCAAAATGAATACACGTTTGAGAACTGAGATATTATCCCCTGTGCATTTTCCTTCCTTTGTCGGCCTCTTTCTAAATGATTATTGCTTCTAATGAGCCAAATAACAAATTGCGGCCTGTTGACTGTGCCCCAGGGTGCTTTCCCTGGTTCTCGAAACCCGATCCTGAAGCTAACAGCGGCAAGAATGACAAGACCAGGAAAAAATATTCATGTGAGAATGGTCCAGAGCACAGGTGGGATGCAGCCTATTCGCACCTATTCGCTAGAACCGGTTACTAAAATATTCTCGGTTCGGAGAACCGGTTATTAATGATTAACTCCACTAGGGACAAGGGGGTAATCTCTGTCCCTGGGTACAACAAAACTTGTCAAGTGGGGAATGCAAAATCGCCCCCCAGGGCCCCCCTGCGGCCCCCCTGCCCCCATGGCACCCCCCCCACGTGTGAATGAACTGTATGAAACAATACAATATATAGTAATTCTATTTTTTTTCTTCATTGGTATAAAGGTTGGGAAAGTATTATAGGTAAAGATTTTTCATTTTCTTTTTTCCCCTTGAAATTTATATGGGAAGAGAGGAGTTTAAACTACCTCACTTTAGATTAAGGATTTTGGATCTTTCCTTCTGTTAGTTTTTTTCTTTCCAAGTGGAATAGATAAAAGTAGTTTATAGGACTCCTGAAGGGGGAGGTAAGAGAAGTAGGGAGGGAGGAGGAAATATGGGAAGGGAGGGAGGCAATATAGGATGTTTTCAGTTGGGGGAGGGTTGAGGAAGATAGACAATTAGATATGTTTGTAATATGTTTAACAATTGTAAAGCAGTTTTGGTTTCTCTCATACTTACGGGTTATTATTTAAAATCAATCAATATAATTATATAAAAAACAAATACACTACCTTTCGGGATATTGCTTTTTTAATACTTTAAACAGATTCAATTTTGAATCCACCAAGAATTTTGGAAGCGAAGGGGAACTGCACCTGGGGTGTGCGCGCTCTGCGTCCTTGCCACAGCCCCGCCCAGGAATGTCCCACCCCCAGAATGCCTGGCCATGCCCCCATCGTGCCACGCCCAGTCCCATTGGCGCTACGCCACAGTTTGAATCCCACCACCATGGGAACCTGTTACTAAAATTTTTGAATCCCACCACTGGTCCAGAGCTAGTGTTCAGCTCCAGATTGGAACTGATACCTGTCATCATCTGTGTCTGCTGAAACATTTATCGAAAGACACAGTCATCAGGAGACTGGAGTTTGAAAATCCATACGATATTTCACCTACACGGGGCTGGACTTTTGATTCAGATCAATGCTTGGAGGGAAAAATCACTTGGAGGACGGCAACAAATTTGGAAAAGTGGGCGAGTTGTCAGGAAATGGCTGCAGTCACCGTTGATCAAAGCACTGGCAAGTACATCCTCTCCTGCCTGAAACCGTTTCTCTTTATTCCCTCCGAAAGAATTAAAGAGAGAATCTTCTTCAGATGCTGGCTTCATTTCCCGATATAGCTGGATGGAAGGGAAATGGTGTTCTAGTACATTTTGCTGATTCTCCTCTCATTCCCGGGGCCACAAAGAGTCATAAATGGGGACCAATTTTTTTCCTCTCTCTCTCTGCCAGATTTCCAACCGCTGGCAGTGACGGGCTGCCTTCTCCACCCTGAGTAATGCTAAATCTCATGGGCAGGGTGGAGTGCTGCAGTCTCAATGCATTTCAGTAAATTAATCTTCCAAAAAACGTGGCTGCGTTCCCTTTGATAGAATGCCTGGAGGAGGGGCAGACAGAGGTAGCCACAAAAGAGGGATTGAAAGGAAGACAATGCGTCTCCCATCACTCAGGGGTAAGAGAGAAGAGCACGGGATTAAAAAGAAGCAACAGGCGCATTTGAAAAGGACGGCGCTTTTCATCTGCTCCTCGTCTCTCAAAAGTATCAAAAGTGCTCTTTGAAAAGGGGGTCGGGTGGGGAGACGCACTCATTTCTGGGTGCTCCTTTCAGAGTGGGAATGAATAATTTCAGGGACCTCAAAATGAAGCTGGCAGGCTTTCTGCTAAGCTCCCTTTAATTACCGGAGAGTGTCCTTTGACTTTGTACTGGCCGTTGTCTGTAAATAAATGATTGATTGATCCTTAGACTTGACAAGCCCGTTTGGATACTCTGGGGACGAATCCCAAACAGCTGGGATTTAAGACTTTGGCCAGTACACAGATTGATCTGCAGGGGGCGCCAGCAGCCTTCTCAGGAGGATGGGCTGGTAAGTGGCGATATCATTTTTTTTCTTCAAGAGAGTTTGGAGGTGTTCCAGGACTGAGTTTTCAGGACCACCTCCTGCCCCCACATAGAAATGTTGTGCTAATTCTGTGACAGAACTCCTAATACTCTGTAGCGTTAATGATACATAGGGAGGCAGGTGGGTTTTGCAGCGCTGAACTATTGTTTGCTGGTCATGCAGGACGTTTGTCCTGGTTTAGTGGGTCCACGCAAATTTCAGTACAGAATTTCGTATTTGGACCAGGAAAAAAGATTTGGCTTTCTAGATTTCACAGACAGGTTTGAAAACTTGGTACTGTGTGTTTTTGGAGTGGATGCCTTTGTAATGCCCTGGTTTTTCATACGGCACCTAATTTGGGAGGGCGGCATATAAACCTAATCAATGCAATAAATAAATAAATTAGTTCATTGTAGGAAATTATTTTATTGCAGCAAAGTCCAAAAAGCCTGTATGCTTCAGAGGGAACCATTTGTTTGCAGAACTGTCTGGAAAATCTAGATACTCCTCCCCACCCCCTAAAAAAAATTACTGCTCTGATTCTCATTTTTTGGCCTAATGCTTCCTTTTATGTGTGTTCTTTACATACGAAACAACTGTTTTTAGGAAGCAGGGCTCTACCAGTCTCCCAGAGATGCCCTGGCAATTCAGGCTAAGATGGATGCCATTTCCAGAGCCCTGTACTGTGTTGCCCATAGGAAAAGGATCTGGCTGGATAAATCCCTAAGTCCCTCACTGGAATGCTCAGCAGCCAGCTACACGTTCCTAACGCTATCTGGAGAACAGTGGCCTACTCTCATGCTCATAAAAGAAATGCTAAGTGCCAGCTCGCCTGACAAAATCAAGGTTTTCTGGCAGCTATTCTTACCTACCTAATCTTATCATTCCTTTTTTCCTGTTCTATTCTTTGGGGACCGCTTCCTCACTTGGAATTGAAATTGTCCAGTGTGATATCCTCAATTCCACCCTAAATCTGATCAACCGCTGGATGCTCCCCGGTTTCGAGACAGTGGCTGATTCCGCATGGGCCAAAAACAGCAGTGTGAAAATGGTGTGAAAATGGCGCAAAAGGGTTTAAAATAGTGTTTATACTGTTTTCACACCGTTTTCACACCGCTGTTTTTGGCCCGTGCGGAACCAGCCACTAAGTCAACATCCACTGCATTGTCCCTTCCCAGAGGAGAAGAGGTTTCTTTGTTCAGGAAGATTAGCTTATCTTAATATCGCCTGAAGGCTAAATTTTCCTATAACTGGGCAGCTCACCCTGCAGTCTTTGCCCAGTGTGCCTGGACCAACTTTGGGTTTGGTTGCACTGCATGTCAGCTGCTTCTTACTCCATCTTTTTGGAACCCAACATGGATGTTGGATTCTACTTCTGGATCTACTCCTCTACAAGAAAGGTAATTATCTTCCCTTCCTGCAATGACCTGCTGTATTCCAGACTTATCCCTTCACCTCTTTCTAAATCCTAGACCTCTTATATCCTCTGTGTGACTGGGTTTTTACCCTTGAGCATGTGTAAGTTTATTATTTTGTTTTTTCCAATAAAAATGGTTACAGTTTACTTTTTGACTCCTGTGGTTTCTAACAGAAAACAACCTCCATAAACGTTGGTGGCAAAGATCCATGGTTACCCCCACTCGCAATGCAAGGTCTGTTCCTGCTAATTCTTCATCTTAAAAGGGACAGACCCTGCCATTTTGGGTAACAAAGCAGAGGCTTAGCAGGAACACATTTTCACATTGACAGGCAGTATTGTGTAGTGGTTAAGTGTGTCAAACTCTAACCTGGAGAATCAATTCGATTCCCCCTTCCTCCACATATGGCCTTCTGGGTGATCTTGAGCCAGTCAAAGTCCTTTTATGCATGCACTACTCACCCTGCAGCTGTTTGATTTGCAGTGGGGTTTTCCTTTTTGTTTGCACGGGGTTTCTCCTCCTGTGTCACATCCCTATTCGAGCCAATTTTTTTTTGCCATTTTGCCATTTTCATCATTTTGCCACTTGCTGCCACTTCCTCGTTGTTATTAGTTAGATAGACCATGTCAATTTCTTGTCAATTTCATTGGGTCTATCTCTCCAGCAATAAGCCTTCAATGTGATTTTTTTTTTAAAAAAAGAAAGTTGTTCTGATTCTTCTGAAATGGTGGCCTGAATAGTCAGAGGAACTGCTGTGGTGTGGGTGGGGGGAGGTAGAAGGGAGCTGAAAAACACCAAGATTTTATTTGGCTCATTCCACACATGCAGAATAATGCACTTTCAAACTGCTTTCAGTACTCTTTGAAGCTGTGCGGAATAGCAAAATCCACTTTAAAACAGTTGTGAAAGTGGTTTGAAAATGCATTATTTTGCGTGTGCGGAAGGGGCCTTTGCTTTCCCTGTGAAGGGACAGGGCAGATTACACTTTCAGACTTTTGGAAACCATGGGGATTCTCTGATCTGAAGGTTGGGTGACTGTTGAAGAGAGGGAAACAGGCCACAGTCGAGAATCAAACCCAAAGGGACGGTGCGCTCAATGCCAAGGAGACCCCAAGTGGGCAAATGGTCAAGGTTCTCTCTGAACTCTCTCAGTCCTACTTACCTCACAAGGTACCTGTTGTGGTTGGGGGGAGGGAAGGGGAGGGGAGGTGATTGTAAGCTGCTGTGAGACTCCTTAAAGTAGAGAAAAGAGGGGTATAAAAACTCTTCTTCATTGTGGCGGTGCCCTTTCCCCCTGTCTTGAGGCCATTAACTTATTTCTGAGAATCTGGAGGGCTTACCCTAGCTCCCGCAAAGCATTAGGCACTTACCTCAGTAGGAGTTTGGATGTTTCCTGGTTGCCCCCAGAGACCCCTTGGTGACTCGCTTACTTCCTCTTTTCTTAGATTGACATTTTCTTCAGTTGCCTCTCCTCCCAACTGGTAAAATATAACCTGCTTTGGGGTGCTTCGCTTGCCCTCTATGCCTTTGGAGGTTTGTGCTGACTCAGTCTCCTCACCAAGCTCACCACCTCCACAGCAAGGGAAGGCTGTGGCTCAGTGGCAGAGAATCTGTTTCAAGTGTCTTATTAGCTCTGGGAAATGCACAATGCTTTACTACAATAACCCTTTGTGATCGGCCAGGTACAGAGAAGAAGAAGAAGAGTTTGGATTTATATCCCCCCTTTCTCTCCTGCAGGAGACTCAAAGGGGCTGACAATCTCCTTGCCCTTTCCCCCTCACAACAAACACCCTGTGAGGTAGGTGGGGCTGAGAGAGCTCCGAGAAGCTGTGACTAGCCCAAGGTCACCCAGCTGGCGTGTGTGGGAGTGCACAAGCTAATCTGAATTCCCCAGATAAGCCTCCACAGCTCAGGCGGCAGAGCTGGGAATCAAACCCGGTTCCTCCAGATTAGATAAACAAGCTCTTAACCTCCTACGCCACTGCTGCTCCTTTAAGGGACAATTGTGGGATGAACAGCCAGTCTCTCAATAATATTTTATCATTCACACCAATATCCTGTTCTTCTTTCAAGAAGCTCAGAGTAACTAGAATGAGTCTCAGCTTCTCTGTTGTCATCCCGACAAAAGCACATTCTTTCTCCTTAAAGTAACCACGATCAAAATGGGGGTGGTCAGCTTTGAATGGCAAAATCAAAAATAGGTTGAAGGGTTAAACCCCCTCTCCTTTCCTTGTTTGACCCTGAGGCAAATTGAGGCTGCTTGAGACTTCCGTTTGCATTTAATGGGTGTAATGAGAAGCAGGATCTTCCTCTTGTTTGCCGAAATCGTTGGCCTTGATTATGTTCCAAGCCACACTGAACCCCAACAGGTCTTTGTTTTCCTCTCTTCTGGGCTGGAAGAAGAAGAAGAAGAGTTTGGATTTATATCCCCCCTTTCTCTCCTGTAGGAGACTCAAAGGGGCTGACAATCTCCTTGCCCTTCCCCCTCACAACAAACACCCTGTGAGGTAGGTGGGGCTGAGAGAGCTCAGAAGAACTGGGAGTAGCCCAAGATCACCCAGTTGGCATGTGTGGGAGTGCACAGGCTAATCTGAATTTCCCAGATAAGCCTCCACAGCTCAGGCGGCAGAGCTGGGAATCAAACCCGGTTCCTCCAGATTAGAATGCACCTGCTCTTAACCAGCTTCAGAAACATTCAATTGCTAGGGTTCTGAGTTCCCTTTATTTTCTTAAAAAGTCATTCTGAGCCATTACAGTGGATGAGCTTTTTATCATCCCGGGGAGAGTTTTGGGAGAAAGCAGCTGCTGACGTTTCAATCAACAAGACAAGATCGAGATAGTAAATAGGGCAAGGGAACAGTATACTAGCATATTCCTTTAAGAATACTCTTGATGGGGAGCCCTAAGAGAAGATGCGCTGTAGTTCCAGCCAGGCTAATGACAGATCCAAATGTATGACCAGTCATGCTCAGAGAACAAATAAGCTCAGTTGATCAGGGAACGCCGTGACTGGAATGGTCTGCAGTGTAGCAAGAGCTGAATAGCATTTGCATACCAGACCGGCTGTCCTGCAAAATCCCAGAAAGGTCCCAGGGAGAAGTTGGATGGAGGCAGAGAAGCATTTTCTTCCCACTGGAGAACTGACCGGGCAGCGCTGACACCATCGCTCTTGACAAGCTGAATAACAACTTGCTACAAGATGAGACTCAGTATGGTGTAGCGGTTAAGAGTGGTGAACTGTAATCTGGGGTACCTGCTTTGATTCCCCGCTCCTCCACATGTGTGGCAGACTCTAATCTAGTAAACAGGATTTGTTTCCCCGCTCCTACACATGAAGCCTTGGGGGGTGACCTTGGGCTAGTCACAGTTCTCTAAGAACACTCTCAGCCCCCGCTATCTCGCAAGGTGCCTGTTGTGCAGTGAGGAAGGGAAGGAGTTTATAAGCTGCTTTGAGACTCCTTATAGGAGAGAAAGATGGGGTATAAGTCCAACCTTTTCTTCTTTCTTTTGTGTGGGGTGGGGGAGAACTGGAGATATCTTTCTTGGGGTTTCAAGAAAAGAGAAGTTTGCCACTACCTACCTCTACAAGAAACCCTGGCATTCCTTTGTGGTTTCCCATCAAAACACTGATTGGGCCAACCATACTGAGATGACCCAGGTCGAATCCCCGCTTGAAATTTGAACGCAGATCCAAATGTGAAACCATGTCCTCTTCATCGGAGTTTCTCCCTCCCCACCACAGCGAGCACACAGAAGACACATCCAGTTGCAGAACTCTTAGTAATCCCCACTACCAGGTGAGCTCGCTTTGCAGGTCTCCCCTGATTGGCTGACATGCCTTGATGGGGTGGGACCTTTTCCCACTGCGGAAACGTACATTGGAGGGGTGTGATCAAAAAACCCCAATGTGTAAAAGTTTAACGTTTAACTGTGCAAGCAGTTAATCGTTAGCTGTGTAAACCATTAACGATTCAAAGTTACACATTTGACTGTTTAACGTTTGCGTCCCCTTCTGCTGGCCAATCGCAAAAGTGGAAACAAAACCAAGGAAAGGCTGCGCGCGCATCGCAGTGCTGATTGGTTGCCCGAATTCCGCGTCACACTCCAGGGTGGGAAACGAGCCAGGGTTTCAACCCTCATCCCTCCCCTTGGAACAGCTCTGAACTGTGTTAATGGGGTCTATGCCATTTGCAACCAGGTCCTGCCAGAACGTGGATTAACGGGGAGAATGAGCGCCAGGAACGGAATCTGCCATGCAAGCAATGGGGAGGTCGTCCCTCAAACCTGATTAGTTTGTGTTCTGAAACCTGGCTAAGACGATAGTGGGGATTCGACCCCAGTCAACCCACCGAGCATTCTGCTTCATGAAGAAACAGGAGCCGGAGCAGGATTTCCTGCATCAGAACAGGAGGTGATGTCATGACAGTCTAGGAAATCAAAAGTTTTGACATTCCTAGAGCATCGTGACTTCCAAAAGGTTTCCAACCCCCTCCCCCCTCACATTCCCAGGAATTACCAGCCAAGGGCGAAAGAATGAATGTTTTACAAACTCAACATCTGTTGACTCTTTGAATGCTGATTCTTTCAAGCGCACACACATGAATTGTATGCGTATTCCATATGCTCCTAAGGTTCATTTTGATTGCTGCAAATACATGTTTTACTAGTTTGTTTTTAACTAGTCAATGTTTTCTCGGTTTTTGCATACTGCAGTTGAGGCTGTTGCAGAACCAAGCAGTCAGAACAGAGCTTTTGAGAATACAAAAGTTAGAAAGTTCAAGCGGTAACCCTTGATATGAACATGGCGGGGTGCGGGGTGGGGGGGATCTTTGTTTCAATCTGTGAAATGCTGGAGGGTGTCAGAATGAATTCTGTTCTAGACTGCTTCATTCTCTGGGTAATCTTGCGTTACTGCGACGATCTTTTAAAAATCTTAAATTCACCGAATACTTTAAAAGTTCTAAAATGATCTAAAAATACTTATAAATGAAAGAGATCTAGTCTTCTGCTCAAACATCCAATGAGAACTGTCCCCACAGGGAAGCCAAGGGGCAGAGAAAGGTCGCCCTGCATCTATTGGGAATCACGGCCAAGGACAGTTTTGGGTTTTCTTGGAAGCCAGCTCTGTCTTTGTGGTAGATCCAATGCATACTGCAGTTGAGGCCGTTGCAGAACCAAGCAGTCAGAACAGAGCTTTTGAGAATACAAAAGTTAGAAAGTTCAAGCAGTAACCCTTGATATGAACATGGCGGCGGGGGGGGGGGGGATGGCGGGGGATCATTTGTGGTACATCCAATGAGAACTGTCACCACAGGGAAGCCAAGGGGCAGAGAAAGGCCGCCCTGCATCTATTGGGAATCACGGCCAAGGACAGTTTGGGGTTTTCTTGGAAGCCAGCTCTGTGTTTGTGGTAGACTTTTCTGGTAGGCCTTTTCCTAACAACCGGGAGTTCAGATGCTAGATTCTCCCCCCCACCCTTTTGGCAGAATAATTAGATACATGACACATAATGTCAGGTGTCTGACTGACAAGAAAATGTATTATACTTTACATGGATTTGATGTCACGTTCAGAGATAATAAGGGTTTTTTTGATTGATGGCCCCTTTCTGAGAGCATTTTGCCTGGCAAACATTTTGCAACTCTGCCTTAATTGCCTATATATATATTTTCTGCCTTCAGTGATCTCCAGCATACCCGCGAGCTGCCACTAGAAGCCCAGTTGGATTTCTAAAAGGAGACGTGACAGGCCAGGCTCAGAACTGATACCGGCACGGTTCCTTGAAAAGAACCGTCTGTGGCAGAATGAGATGAGCAGACAGGTTTTAATTTGAATTTAGAATCTATTTTCAATGTCAAGACTGTGCTTGAGATGAGTATCTCTGAGCTTATGTAGAATTTTCCAGATCACAGGCTTATGGGTAGGCTATAGTCCCGTCACTGGGGAGACCCGGTGTAAATTCCCTAGCCTTCCCCAAAGCTTACTGTGTGACCTTGGGCGGATGGTCATTTCTCAGCTTACATAGCTAAGCTCGAACATCAAATTCAAAACTTCCTTCTTTGCCGACTCCGTAGGAAAATTCTTACTCCAGAAATCAATAAACTCAGATCAATACTGTACAAAGCATCCCCAAGCAATATTCCTTTTATTATAATCCTGTTTTAACATTGTGATTTCATCCATGATCATAACTAGCCCAAAGTGGTCTTAAGTTTGGGTCTAGAAATACTTTCCTACAGAGGGAGAAAGACCCCTCCCCTCACTTTTACTCTGAGTTGCAACTACTTCCATAAGAAACTAAGAAACTAAAACTCCAGGAATTGTTCACACACTTCCCCTGTGTGGTGTAGTTTGGACCTTGGACTTCCGAATAGTATTTTCATCGATGGGTAAATTGTGCAGAGTGTTGCCAGGGGAAACGGACCATCTTGAAAACAACACCTTTGGCGTAACTTTCCCATTTCAGATGGCGGAATTCCCTGTGACATATTTCTTCCTCCCATGTTTTTACCTCAGCCAGATGTCCTGAAGGTTTCTGGCCTTGAAAGAGGTAAGGTTGTCAGTCCCTAAATTGTACAGGGTACCCCCCCCCAACCAGATTACATTCAAAAGCAGCAAAAGATCAGTAACATTTTCTAAACAATCCCCCCCCCCTTGCTTTTGGATTTGATTTCTTGGCCTTTTCTGGTTGCTTAGACACACATAAGAACATAAGAACATAAGAACTAGCCTGCTGGATCAGACCAGAGTCCATCTAGTTCAGCACTCTGCTACTCGCAGTGGCCCACCAGGTGCCTTTGGGAGCTCATGTGCAGGATGTGAAAGCAATGGCCTTCTGCTGCTGCTGCTCCTGAGCACCTGGTCTGCTAAGGCATTTCCGTTATCTTTATTTCTGTATCATAGAAGTTCAACGGTTTTGAGAACCAGAAAAAAGAGGGCCCCACCTATGATCGCAACCCATGAGAGACGCCCTTTGGCCTGTTCTGGCCTGTTAAATGCTTTCCTTCCACAGGGCATGCCCTGTGCCATTTGCCATTACAAAGGAAGAATTACCTGTGGGGAAAATACTCTGAGCCATTATCAGAATGTTTCCTTTGTCTGATGTCCAGGTGCGGAACAGCAATCCCGCCACACTGGAGCTCTTCACCTGGCACTCATGAGGCATGCGAGAACACAATGGAAAGAAGCAGTTCACTGAAGGGCTGGGAGCTGATCCAGGCTGTGCTTCTGTAACCCCCATGCTCAGAATGGGTTGACCCAGAAAGGGGTGGAGACCCAAAGCAGGAGAAGGCTGCAGAGCCCATGTAGTTGGAGGAGACAAGGTTACCAGACTCGGACCTTGGTTGTATAAGCCTTAACACCTTGTTAAGGTAAACTGCAATATTGTTGGGAACTACTGGGAAGATAGTTGTTTATTTTTGCTATGTTGTAAATGTTGGAGTTTATTGTTTCAGGGTTTTTTATGTTTGTAATGGGTGAGAGTTCTCCTGGAAACCTTCATCATGTTGAAACCTGTTCATCGAGCCCTTGGAGTCTTTAGGAGCCAACCCACTTGCAAAGAAGAATTGGACTTGGCAGTATCAGTAGACTGTAAATATTAGGACTTGAAAATGCAACCTGAACAGGACCTTGAAGTGTGATGTTAAATGTTGATGTTATATGCTATATGTTAAGAAAGTAAACCATTTTGTTTCTAAAATTTGTTGTTGCAAACTCATTCCAAGTTCTGGCCCACAGAACCCACAAGCTGAGGTTACACTTCTATATTACCAGGCAGAACTCAGAAGGGAGATATTTGGATGTGTGTCTTGGCTTGTGTTTTGCTTCCGTTAGCATTCATCCTTCCTTGCTCTGACAACATCCCCATGCTGGGATGCAAGTTATCAGCCCACTAGTTACATAAATCAATAACGTGTGTAGGGGTGGAGAATAAGGTTTCCTTCAGCTAATTTCCAACCAAAATGGACTTTACTTCTCAGTTACTAGAATGGACATCCAGAATCTTTAGGAATGGATAGAGCTCTCTCTCTCTTTCCCCTGACCCCTCTAGTGTTGTAATGTAATGCTTTTAACAGAACTGTATTAATAAAAGAAGAATCAAGACCATAGAAAGACGGGTGTCCATCTTTGGTAGCCCCCATTTTCTCCTTGCATCTCCTTCACAATGGTCGAATCCCCACTACCGTCTTAGCCAGGTTTCAGAATACAAACTAACCAGGTTTGAGGGACGACCTCCCTATGGCTTGCGTGGCAGATTCCATTTCTGGCGCTCGTTCTCCCCATTAATCTGCGTTCCAGCAGGACCTGGTTGCAAGTGGCACAGACCCCATTAACACAGTTCAGAGCTGATCCGAGGAAAGGGATGCGGGTTGAAACCCTGTCTCGTTTCCCGCCCTGGAGTGTGACGCAGAATTTGGGCAACCAATCAGCACTGCGATGCGCACGCAGCCTTTCCTTGGTTTCATTTCCGCTTTTGCGATCGGCCAGCAGAAGGGGGCACAAACGTTAAACAGTCAAATGCGTAACTTTGAATTATTTATGGTTTACACAGGTAACGATTAACTGTTTGCACAGTTAAACAGTTAAACGTTAAACTTTTACACACTGGTTTTTTTGATCCCACCCCTACAATGTACATTTCCACAGTGGGAAAAGATCCCGCCCCATCTAGGCACGCCAGCCAATCAGCTGTGTGCTCGCTGCGGTGGGGAGGGAGAAACTCCGATGAAGAGGACACAGTTTCACAATGAACAGGTTTGGATCTGCGTGCAAATTTCAAGTGGGGATTCGACCTCTCTCTCCCTTGACCCCTTTAGTGTTGTAATGTAATGCTTTTAACAGAACTGTATTAACAAAAGAAGCATCAAGACCATAGAAAGATGGATGTTCATCTTTGGTAGCCCCCACTTTCTCCTTGCATCTCCTTCACAATGTGTGTCTCCTTCCTGGGGAGTGGGGGGGAATCAGTGACTGAGCACCTGCTTTGCATATCAAAGATCCCATCTGCAGTTTCGTTTCAGGTGGCCTTCAGCTGAAAACTCTGTGGCTGGAATGATGTTGGGCTGAATTTACTAGGATGCTGTCAAAGATAGGAGTTGGAATACAAATCTGGCACACAACAACAACAAGAAGAAGAGTTTGGATTTATATCCCCCCTTTCTCTCCTGCAGGAGACTCAAAGGGGCTGACAATCTCCTTGCCCTTCCCCCCTCACAACAAACACCCTGTGAGGTGGGTGGGGCTGAGAGAGCTCCGAGAAGGTGTGACTAGCCCAAGGTCACCCAGCTGGCGTGTGTGGGAGTGCACAGGCTAATCCGAATTCCCCAGATAAGCCTCCACAGCTCAAGTGGCAGAGCAGGGAATCAAACCCAGTTCCTCCAGATTAGATACACGAGTTCTTAACCTCCTACGCCACTGCTGCTCCAAACTCTTCTCCTGAAAATATCGATAAGGTATTTTTCAGGTTTTATTCTGACTGGATATATCCGAACAACATATGTAGCCACAGGCACAATTTTGTACTTGATGATGCCACCAGAGCTGCTGACATCTCCTTTGCCTTCACAAGGGGAACTATGCTGATAAACCCCTGCAGTGTTTTAGAGCAGTGGAGTCTAATCTGAAGAACAGGGTTTGATTCCCCACTCCTCCACATGAATGGCAGACTCTTATTCTGGTGAGCTGGATTTGTTTCCCTGCTCCTCCACATGAAACCTACTGGGTGACCATGAAATTACTAAATACCAGTAGATTTCCTTCGACTTAACACTTATTTCCTGTATTGTATGTGCTTTTTAATCCGTTTTTTATTATTGTTGTACTGTTGTCTATGCCAATAAAGGCTTGCTGCTACTGGGTGACCTTGGGCTAATCACAGTTCTCTCCAAACTCTCTCAGTCCCAAAAATCCATTTAATATATAGTCCTCAAATAGAGGACGTATCAGGTATTAAACGGATAAGAACAGATACTACACTTGATCTTAGCCAAAAGGCCGAGAAGCCTATTGATAAGACTCTGAAAATTTGTTGTATTTATCTGTCTTCTATGGACAATTGTTTTATTGTAATTTGGTATGCCAATAAAGGCTTGTCTATGTCAAACTCTCTCAGCCCAACTACCTCACAAGGTGTCTGTTGTGGAGAGAGGAAGGGAAGGAGTTTGGAAGCTGCTTTGAGACTCCTTGTGGTAGAGAAAAGTGAATATAAATCCATCTCTTCTTTCTTGACCAATGGAGGAAATGTGACATGAACATTTCTAAGAGTGTTGTGTGTGTGGGGAGGGGCAGAGAGAGAAAGGGAGGGAGGGAGGGAGAGAGAGAGAAATTCAACAGGGTCTTTCTAGCATCCAACTCCTGGCCAATTATTTTTACAGCTGACAAGAGTGGGAATCACCTCCTCCTAGCAAGATGTGAACAAGATCTGTGGATCCGGCCTTTTGCGCCGTAATCATCCAGTGAATCATATAAAGCACGGATTTGTGCAATTCTGATGGGGCAATATTTTCTTCCCACAGAGATGGAAAGGGCACCGCCACATTTCACGTCTCCTCCCCCCCCCCCGTCATGTCACTGTGAATTACACACGGGGATCTTGTCTGCGAAGTCGTAAACTCTGCATGATGGGGAAGAAATCTAACCTTTTTGTCAGATGACAGTGTGAGATTTATAATTAGATAATAGGCGCTGCCTCTTGAGGAAGGGCAAGAGCGACTGACGTCTTGAAAATCATTCTTGCCAAATTATTGTGGGATCGATACGGGCTGAATAATTAAAATCCAATACTGCAATGTCTCTATCAATAACATGGTGGGAAATGATGTATGACTGACTTAATTGAATTTGTCAGACACAACGGCTACACACATAGATCACTGGAGTATTTTTAGCATTATGTATTTCTCCCCTCGCCCCACAGCAAGGCTCATGTCGTAACCTTTAACATTCACAACTGCTTCCCAAGTTGCCCGACCGCTTGCTTGGGAGGAAGAGTGCTGAACTTTCAGTTTCAATTATTAAAGACACTGATGGAGGAGCCGAAGTGGCTGTTCTGGATACTTTACGGCCGTTTCCGCACAGCACAATTATATCGAGTTACAATCGGTATC
The DNA here is from genome assembly GCF_021028975.2 of Sphaerodactylus townsendi. Taxonomy (NCBI): domain Eukaryota; kingdom Metazoa; phylum Chordata; class Lepidosauria; order Squamata; family Sphaerodactylidae; genus Sphaerodactylus; species Sphaerodactylus townsendi. The sequence continues at coordinate 6,285,859 of NC_059437.1, forward strand.
CGGGTGTATTTTATCCCGGTTTCTCCCTTCACTTGGCTGAAGACTCATGTTTTGCATGAGCCTGGGTCTTGTGTATTTACAACGCAAGCGTGTCTGTGCATGCGCAAACATCCCAGGTGTCCTGCGTTCTGACTGGCTATTGTTTTTGGGTAGCAGCTTGAATGATGCGGCTGGCCTCCACGCGGGCCAGGGTGTTTACTGCCCTGGCCCCTGCCTGGTGGAACGCTCTTCCCCCAGCAGTTAGGGCCCTGCAGGACCTTAAAGAGTTCTGCAGGGCCTGCAAAACTGTGTTGTTCCACCGGGCTTTGGGGGGGGGGGGGCGGCCACTGAGCCTGCCCCTCTTATTGCCCTCTTATTGCCCTGTGCACTGGCTGTGTATTCGACCATCTGCCAGCCCCATCCCAGGGTTTGATCACTGGGGTGTGATGCCAGATGTCTTTTGTTGCTAACTATTATTGAAGGTTACGGCTGCTATAGTTTTAAGGCTTTGTATTATTTTTAACTGGGATTATTCGATTTGTTTTTACTGTGTTTGCTGTTATTTTCTTGTACACCGCCCTGAGCCCTTCGGGGGTAGGGCAGTTTATCAAATCGAATAAAATAATAATAATAATAATAATAATAATAGCGTATAATAATAATCTAATAATAATAATAATAATCAATGCAATGAATAATGTAATGAGGTGATGATGGTTCTCAGCAGATGATGATGCATGATGATGATATTGATGGTGATGATGATGATGGTGAAGGGTGGTGGTGGTTCAAAGGCCAGGGTGGTGGTGGTGAGGTGGTGGCCACCACCGCCACCACCACTACTACCTCCACCACCACCACCACCATTACCATTAGTCATCATCATCCATCATCATTCATGTCATCATCATCATCATCATCATCATCATCATACATCAGGAGGAGGAGGAGGAGGAGGAGGAGGAGGGAGGATGCTTGATCAAGACAGTGTATACACAGCAAACAAAATCCAGCATATTGATCTTGTTTGCTGTGTATAACTGTTTTTGTATCAATATAATAATAATAATAATAATAATAATAATGATAATAATGATAATGATAATGATAATGATAATGATAATAATGATAATGATAATGATAATGATAATGATAATGATAATGATGATGATGATGAAGAACGTCTCCACCCTGCCTTTTGAACTGCTGGAGACCGCCTTTACACCTGCTCACATCACATTGCCACTCATGTTCTCACATTTTTGTGGAAAACGAGAGCCTCCCCCCCCCCGTGATATGCCCACTAACATTTGGCCCGAAGTGCACATCTCCCTAGCTGCTCTGAGCAACCAGTACATGTGCAGAAAAGAAAACAGGGGCATTTGGGGACTCCACTCCTGATTAACCCAGGCGGAATGGCACCCGGTCGATACCATGAGCAGATAACGTGCTTGTGGGAGCATTTCGAGACAGGCGGGCTGCAGCGGTCAGCGACTCAGCAGAGTTGAACACTGACATGATGTCAGGTGGGTAGATCAGGCGGCTAGGTGGGAAAAATAAACTGGTTCTGCTCTCATGGTGTTTGCAGTGGAAGGACCAGAAAAAGAGGGAGTGGTCAGTCGGGAAGGGACAGCTGAAGCCTCAAAGATCGCGCAGACATCGAGTGGAAGGGCGTTGCTGACATTTGAGGGCATGTATAACATTGGCAAATGAACAAGTGAATGAGTGGACATGAGGACAGATCTTGGTTTGTTACAGGCCCTGGCTGGAGACTGCCTTTGGGCAAGAAAAGGTTTGCCTCCCCTTGACTGTGAGAAGAGCATTATTTTCCAGCATGGGTCGCTGGTTGTTAATGATGTGTTCACCCAGTATGAGCAGCAGTGGCGTAGGAGGTTAAGAGCTCATGTATCTAATCTGGAGGAACCAGGTTTGATTACCAGCTCTGCTGCCTGAGTTGTGGAGGTTTATCTGGGGAATGCAGATTAGCCTGTGCACTCCCACACACGCTAGCAGGGTGACCTTGGGCTAGTCACAGCTTCTCGGAGCTCTCTCAGCCCCACCTACCTCACAGAATTGTTTGTTGTGAGGGGGGAAGGGCAAGGAGTTTGTAAAGCTCCTTTGAGTCTCACGCAGGAGAGAAAGGGGGGATCTCGTCCAAACTCTCACCTCCTCCACCTCCTCCTCCTCCACCTCCACCTCCCCCACCTCCTCCTCCTCCTCCTCCTCCTCCTCCTCCTCCTCCTCCTCCTCCTCCTCCTCCTCCTCCTCCTTTTCCTCTTCTTCTTCTTCTTCTTCTTCTTCTTCTTCTTCTTCTTCTTCTTCTTCTTCTTCTTCTTCTTCTTCTTCTTCTTCTTCTTCTTCTTCTTCTTCTTCTTCTTCTTCTTCTTCTTCTTCTTCTTCTATGTTCTAAGCTTGTTGTAACCCGCCCAGAGCCCTTCGGCGATTGGGCGGGATATAAACAAACAAACAAACAACAAACAAACAACAAACAAACAAACAAAAACCAACCAACCAACCAACCAACCAGGCAAATAAATAAATAAATAAATAAATAAATAAATAAATAAATAAATGAATGAATGAATGAATGAATGAATGAATGAATGAATGAATAAATAAATAAATAAATAAAGCTTCAAAGTTAATTGACCTAATGTTTGCCGCCATGTCAGTCTGTTAGAATTTTTAAAAAGTTTCAAAATGTGTTTTAAAGTGTCTTATTTCTATCTGTATATTCAAACCCGCTCAGTCCTTGAACAAACTTTAAACTTCATGTGAACTAATTTACAGAGCTCTTGGCATTCTCTCATTCTGCTGCAGCCCAACTGAGGAGAAAAAGAGAAAGTGGGTGTTCCACGTTAATTCCTGACTCCTCTCAGGAACTACAACATAATGTTTTTTTCCACATTGCTACAGCTTTGACAGAATCATGACCCAAAAGTTATAGTAGTTAGCAAACTTGTAGTCCTGTCAGGTTGGGTGTTCTTATTAAACAGAACTTTGGCATTTTTCAGGAAGGTAGAATATGCAACAGTAATTTCAGAATTAAAACAAACTTTTCCACAGCACATGAGACTGTATGTGTGGATTGAGGGATTGTAGTGTTGGTGTGTGTGTTTGTGTGTGTGTTTGTGTGTGTGTGTGGGGGTTGTAGCATAAGTTTGCATACATGCTATTTATATCCTCCATTTGCAACTGATATACAACTGATGCATACATAATGTTGAAAAATATGTACATTTTTAATAGGAAAAACTCAAGGCGAGGAAATAGAAAATGATGAAAAATTGAAAGATTTGTGGATTCCTTTCTCATAAGGAAGAGGCAAAATCAAAACAGGAATATTTTAACGGAACCCTCAGGCTTATGAAATTCAGTCTTGTCTTTTTTTTATCTTCTGTCTCAGCTCCCCTTCATTTCTTCGGTGCTAATTCAGGAGAAACTCCCAGTGTGTTATGCCCAGTCGTGTACTGGGCCTGACCATAATTCCTCTCCTGGTGGGAGGTAGGTATGGTAGTTTGTGTTTTGACCTGGGCCCAAATCCACAAAATGAATTTCAACAGAGATAAATGCTGAAATCTTCTGTCTCTATTATTCTATTCTATGGTTCTAGACCGAAGCACAGAGTCCAGGCAATGTTTCAAAGTCCAAAGTCCAAGACATTCCCGCAAGGCAAGGCCCAATCTGGTTCGAGATGTCAAAGACAGGATCAAGACAAAATAAGGGTTCAGATTAGAAAGAGGTGTCAAACTAGAACAGGGGTAGGGAACCTCAAACAAAGGCACGTCGCGACTCTCTGCCCACTGCGGCTCCATGAGCGAGCGGCTGTTATCGCCTTGCCGCCCTGCAGGTAGTGCCTGCTACCGTGGCGGCTGGGCGTGCGGTGGCAGCAGGCCGGCGCATCAACTGCCCGTGGCGGCTGGGCGTGCGCGTCGGGCTTCCCCTCTCGCCTGCCCGTTGGAAGGCGGCGAGGTGCTTTCAGGCAGCAGTGAGGGCCGAGCAGCTGGCCCCATCCGTGCCGCCTGCGAGTGGCAGAGGTGGGCGTATCTTTCTCAGAATGAAAGCGGGTAAAGGTAAAAAAACCCAGTATATGCAGTATTATCTTTATTTTAAATGTCAAAAATTATTTAGCGGCTCAAGTGGTTTTCTTTTCCATGGAAGCGGGTCCCGAAATGGCTCTTTAGTGTTAAAGTTCCCTACCCCGAACTAGAATAGGATGCTTCCTTTGGTACCTTGACATGCTTGTGGATAACAATGATTGTAGTTGGTCAGTATAACATGTTGCTAGCCAGGTGACTGTGTTACAACGGAGTAACGAATTAAAATAAATAAGCTCAAAGAAGCTCAAGCCGATACGGAATAAAATCAGAGAGATCTTTATTCGGCCAACTGCGGGCAAGACAATATCAGGGGAGCCACACTTAAAATGGCGGTGTGTTCTCACTTTTATAGTATTAATGACAAGCAATATCAAAATGGCAGCAAAGAATACACCCCAAAATGCCCACATCATCAATCAATCACACAAAAGGTGGAGATGTTCCCTGTTCCCACAGCCCTTTGGGGATGTCCAAAGTCCTCATTGGAAGATGTCAGTATTTTACTCTTTGACGCTATATGAACCAAAACCCCTTGTTCCTCTTATCATGTATGTTTCAAGTTGCCCTATTTCTCAGACAAAGAGCCTGAGCTTTCTCATAGGCCTTCCTATTGTTCTCAGGAAGAGGGCAACTTTTAAGGTATCTCTTGGGTACAACAGGATCTCAAAAACAGTTTAGTTTGCACATTTTGTATCATTGTGAACAATGGGACCTTTTTGGAGTTATTAGGCTACGCTAGCAATAGGAAAGAATAGGTTTAAGGCCTGCATGATTTCTTTGGTCAGCTGCATTATGGTTGCCATCTCTCCATTATTGGAAAAATAATGGAGGGAAAGAAGAAATAAGCTTTCTTGTTAAATTCAAAACCCTTTTCTCTTTCTCTTCCTCTACTTTCTCTCTTTTCCTTCAATGCCATCGGGGTAGACACCAGAAGCTCTCAGATGTTCCTGGGAACTACAATTCCCATCAGCCCCCTACCAGCAGCCAATTGGCCATGCTGACAAACCTGATAGGAATTGTAGTTTCTGGCATCTGAAGCATAGTCTGATCTGTCTTTTCCCCTCTTTCTGCTTTCTATCTTCTGCGCCTACAACTGGACCAATCAGCTGTATTGCTAACCATGTGCCCACAGGTTCTGCAGCTGCACATAGTCTTTAAGGTGGCACAAGATTCCTGATGGTGAAGGGAAAACGTGGAATGATAATAATTCATATATCACTACGGCCACTTCTACACAGATTATTTTCCTCTGGTTCAGTGCCTTGTGGTATATCTGTGCACCTCCTGGGATCCCCCCCCCCCCCAAATCGTTTTCAAACATGGTTTGCACTGAAGTTTTGGAAAAGATCACAGTAAAGCCTAATTGGCTGCTGTGTAGGTGGGAAAACTCTGATTTTCCTGACTACATGGCAGTTATTTTCTCTAAACCTGTCCCCACAGTGGCCATTAACCCCCCGACCTTCAGGGAGCTTTAAATTTTTTTAAAGAAATGGTGAATAAGAATATTGTTAGATCACTATAATGTTGTACAAGTGTGGTGTAACTTGATATTATCTGTATATCTAATTCCAAGCTGTGCCCCCATCTGTGGATACTTCAATTCACAGATAGGGAGCATGCTTAACCCAAACAGATATTTCTTCAAACCTGAGGTACGCTGAAAACCTGAAAACTAAAAACTTTAAAATAAATAAATAAAAAAGGGGTATTCAATTCCCTCCAAAATAAAAAATGCTTTTTGGTGGATGTGCAAAGAACGCATCTTCAGGGAGCTTTAATTTTTTTTAAAGAAATGGTGAATAAGAATATTGTTAGATCACTATAAGGTTTTACAAGTGTGGTGTAACTTGATGTTATCTGTACATCTAATTCCCAGCTGTGCCCGCATCTGCGGATACTTAAATTCACAGATAGGGAGCATGCTTAACCCAAACAGATATTTCTTCAAACTGGAGGTATGCTGAAAATCTGAAAACTAAAAACATTAAAATGAACAAATAAAAATGGGTATTCAGTTCCCTCCAAAATAAAAATGCTTTTTTTGGTGGACGTGCAAAGAACGCATCTACCTTTCACCGTTGCTTCCACCCCTGCTCTGTACCCAACTCTGACCGCTGCTGACCTGGCCGGGAATGAGGTGTGTAGCCACTATGCTGCATTAGCAGTAGAACCTGGGAGCCACTCCAGGCCCATTCGTAATTGCAGGAGATCTCAGGAGCCAATGGCAGGCCTTTCTGCGGCAGTACTGCAGGGCCAGTGGTGGGCTCCAAAAATTTTAGTAACAGGTTCCCATGGTGGTGGGATTCAAACTGTGGCGTAGCGCCAATGGGGCTGGGCGGGGCACGACGGGAGAGTAGCCAGACGTTCCAGAGTCGGGGCATTCCTGGGCGGGAGCTGTGGCAAGGACACAGTCGCTGCAGCGGTCAGCAGGCCGGAAAGCAGTCTGCGCAGGCGCGGGGCTGCCACGCACGGCGATGCACCGGTCTCTGCTAGACTGCTTCAGAGTTCTGATAGCTGCTGCTGGGGAGGAGGCGCGTAACTAAGGCAAAAATCATGTGGCAAAATCACCGGTTAGTGGCACCCTCTGCGGCACTGGAAATGGTTAGGCGCTTACTCTCGGGAACCTGTGAGAACCTGCTGGATCCCACCTCTGCACAGGGCCATGTTTGGGAGTTGCTCCAGGGCCATCTGTAACAATGGTAGGGCTCTACTACAGCCAAGCTGGAAGATAAGAGAGGAGGGTGAGATGGGATTTTTCCTGCGTGGTCCACTCTTGAGCATATTTATTTCAAAGTGTTCCACAGGGCTTGCTAGCTTGTCTGTCTCCCCTCCTCGACCCACTGCCTTGTGAAACCACTAAGCAAAGAGATACAGTCAAGATGCCATGTTTTTCATAAAATGCTTTAAAGAAGGATGAGGCAAGCTCATGGAGGAAAAGTCTAATCACTCTTAGTCGCAACAGCTAAATGGAACTTTGATGTTCCAAGGGAAGTGCGCCTTTCAGCACTCAATGCTGGGACCAAACGGCAAGAAATGGCCATTTCAATCACAGCCCTTCAATGGCGCTAGGCTATGGGGACTTGGGAGTGATTGAGCAAAGCAATTTCTATTTTCTTTTAGCTCTGTATATTAGAGGCAGAAATTGACAAGGAGTTGTCTTGGAAGCTTGATAAGGAGAAGAACAGGGCATACGTGTGTTCAAGAGAGAGAAAAGTAGAGTGAAAGTCCTGGCATCTACTGGACATTTTTTTTGGGGGGGGGATTTGAGTCAACTGTTAGGTGCCCCAACGTTTCATGTCCTTTTTTTCTGGATTTTTGATGTATCATGTAAGCCACCTGAATGTGGTCATGAAATTTGGGCGTGGAAACTTAAAGCTTGTTCATGAGGTGCTATTTTTTTTCTTACCAGGGTAAGAGAGAAGGAAAGAGAGGAGATGGAAATAGATGTATGTGTGTGTATGTGTCTGTATGTGTGCATGTGTTCTCCCACAATCCTTGGGGATACCTACTCCTGAGATGTTAAGACTGTATTTTTCTTTCCATGCACTGTTTTGCTTTTGGGCAAGTCATAGGCTGTTCCCCACAGGATGCTGCTCACCCCCCAGTGGTGCAAAGATGCTGCTCATGTATCTAATCTGAAGGAACCGGGTTTGATTCCCAGCTCTGCCGCCTGAGCTGTGGAGGCTTATCTGGGGAGTTCAGATTAGCCTGTACACTCCCACACATGCCAGCTGGGTGACCTTGGGCTAGTCACAGCTTCTCGGAGCTCTCTCAGCCCCACCTACCTCACAGGGTGTTTGTTGTGAGGGGGGAAGGGCAAGGAGATTGTAAGCCCCTTTGAGTCTCCTGCAGGAGAGAAAGGGGGGATATAAATCCAAACTCCTCCTCCTCCTCCTCCTCCTCCTCCTCCTCCTCCTCCTCCTCCTCCTCCTCCTCCTCCTCTTCTTCTTCTTCTTCTTCTTCTTCTTCTTCTTCTTCTTCTTCTTCTTCTTCTTCTTCTTCTTCTTCTTCTTCTTCTTCTTCTTCTTTTGTAACTCGCTCCCTGAGTGAGGTTTTTCAAAAGTGGCGTCTTCCCGCTAGCACGGTGCAAAGCGCAATGGCATGAGGGCGCCGCTTTTGGCCCCTCTGGTTTCCCGTTCACCTACCTCTCCTCTCTGCACAGCTGAGGTTGGAGGGCAGTGTGGGCATGTCCCCCCAGCTGTCCAGAGCTGTGCAGGGAGGAGAGGTAGGTGAACGGGATGACCCGTGGGCCGCTCCATGTGGAGCCGCCTCTGTGGGTCGCAGCAGCCTTGGCGCTGCCCACATGAGACTGTGTGAACGGTCTCATGTGTCCACCAGCATGAATTATGCCAGTGGAGAGCCATTTCCTGCCACTGTGCAGGAATGGCCAAAGACTGTGTGTTTGTGTTAAGTACCATCAAGTTGCTTCCAACTTACGGCGACCCTATGAATTAAGAACCTCAAAATGTCCTAACATTAATAGCTCAGGTCTTGCAAACTGAAGTCCCTGGTTCCTTTCTAGAGTCAATCCATCTCATGCTGGGTCTTCCTATTTTCCTTCTGCCTTTAACTTTTCCTGGCTTCTCTGGTGACTCCTGTTTTTTCATAATGTGACCAAAGCATAATAGCCTCAGTTTAGCCATTTTAGCTTCTAGACAGAGGTGGGATCCAGCAGGTTCTCACAGGTTCCCGAGAGTAGGTTACTAATTATTTGTGTGTGCCGAGAGGGGGTTACTAATTGGTGATTTTGCCACCTGATTTTTGCCTTAGTTACGCCCCTCCTCTCAGCAGTAGCACACAGAACTTGAAGCAGTCTAGCAGGAGGTGCACCGGCGTGCGTGACAGCCTGCGCCTGTGTGCATTCGTTTCCTGCCCAAGGACCGGCGCAGCGGCTGCGTCCTTGCCACAGCCCCGCCCAGGAATGCCCCGCCCATTCTTTTGATTTGTAGAAACAACATTAAGTATTTGAAAGTATTAAGTATTTGACAGGTAGTCAATTAGAGGAGAAGTAGTTGTTTCGGTTGGCAGTAGACGATAGGACTTGCTATAACAAGTTAAAATGATGGACAGAAAGATACCAGCTGGAAATGAGGAACTTTTTTTTACAGTAAGCGTTTTTTACAGTAACAGAGAAATTATGAACGCCCCGCCCCCGGAATGCCCGGCCACGCCCCCGTCGTGCCCTGCCGAGCCCCATTGGCGCTACGCCACAGTTTGAATCCCACCACCATGGGAACCGGTTACTAAAAGTTTTGGATCCCACCAGTGCTTCTAGAGAAAGTTCAGGCTTGATTTGATCTAGAATCCCACTTGCCTTTGGGTGGTTCCTGGTTTCGGTAACTCTCCTTCAATACCACATTTCAAATGAATCTACTTTCTTCCTGTCGGTTTCTTTGTTGTCCCACTTTCACAGCTCCACGTAAAAATAAGGCAAACTATAGCATGGATTATCTTGGTCATGGTCACCACCAAGACATCCTTGCACAACCGAACATGTGCAATGCATTAGATGCAGCACACGTCCTTTCCGTCTCATCCCATGACAAGAACTCTGGTTGCTAGGGGTTCTTAGGCGGGCCTCTTTGCAAAAGAGTCCCCGGTCCTAAGATGTGGTTGTCACCGACTGTTTAATTCTTTTGCAGATTTAATCCCTGCTCATCACTATTCCTGAGGCAGCAAATAGAACAGGCCTTTGCACAGTGCTGCATATTCAGTACCGAGGTGGTCCGTTTTTCCATCTAAGAAGCCCTCTTTCCCAATAGCCAGTATTCAACATCTCTGGTCACCTCTCTATATGTGATATTGCTCCACAATACATTATGCTTCCAGAGTTAAGCGCAGGTCACTCAGTTCTGTTCATCAGACCATTCCACTCCAAGAGGAGGCGACTATAACCCTTACGCCACAATTTCCTCATCTATCCCAGACTTATCCCCTCCCAACTGTTTATATCCTAGGACTGTGTGTTCTGCTGCTCTGGTTTTTATTGTGTGCTTGTGTACCTCCACTATCCCTTAATAAAACTGCTCGATTTCGATTTCGAAAACCTTTAATGGCATATAAATAGTTTAACATCAACACTGCAAGATAATAACAGCCTTTACAACTTCTGACGAGTTAAAATAACACCATTTAAAAATTTAGCCACCGCTTCCAACAGCTCGTAGTTGGGGCTGTTTAAAAGATATATACCGGTAACCTTCTGTTTATCTGTAATGCCTTCACTTCCATGCAGGAAGGGGATTATGTGCTTCTTCCTACCTATCTCATAAAAAGGACAATCCAACAGCATATGAGATCCTGTTTCCACAGAACCCTTGCCACGCGGGCATTTCCTTTCTTTATGTGGAATTCCAAGGTGGCGTCCAAGGCTAAAGGAGGAAGGCAGGGCATTACACCTAGCTAAGGTGATTGCTCTACGCCACCGGGCCTCAACCAGGAGATAAAGGTACCGGGCTACAATTAATCTATCCACAGGTATTCCCAGAGAGATCGGGGAACAGGTTTTAATAAAACTGTTAAATTTTATGCACTCTCCGGCGAGTTTCTTGCAAAAGCTGACTCCCATATAAATAGGCAATCAAGGTCTAGAGCTTGCTCGACCTTTTGCTAAGCCAAGAGTCTGCTCTCGCTGATTCCCCGCTCTAAAAGGGAGATACTTCCCGCCACTTTGAGTAACGCAACAGCAACACAAGCACACTTGAGGCTGAAGTTTGCTGCATTCCACATCCTCTTAGCATAGCCAAGGCTTTTAAACCTCTCCTCCCCCCCACCCCCCGCCAACAATATATAATGGAAATCTGTTCCCTTTTTGTTTAATTCATCTATTTCTCTCTCTTAAAAAAACTCCCCTTTTCTTGTTTTGTTCCATATCTACATGTGGATTCTGCTGTCTGACAAAAGAGGCCCCTTTCTCCTTTGTGTGCCAATTGTTGTTGCAACCTGACATTTAAATAGTGTCAAGGTTCATCAAAGTTCCAGTACAGAAGGGGAATGATTTAAAAATTCTGCCCTGGGTCCTTGATGCAGCGAGGCTGGGGAGCGCGCCGCTGAAGTCGATAGCGTTGATGTAGCCGAGCTTTTTGTGCTCGGCACGGAAGGCTGAAACAAATCAATTTCAATTTACTTGTCCAGCAAAGAAACCATTATTTAGGACCGCACGCCCCCCCCGTTCCCATAACATATTGCAAAAACTTATTGTAGTTTGACTGAGAATTATCTTATGATGAAATTATTTGTTTAGGAGGAAAGCGAGGATGTTTCCTGCATTCAAATTGGGGAGGCATCGATTGGAGTTTTGTTGAAGAGTGAGCTGAGTTTGGATGATTCACCTGGTAACAAAAGGACTCTTGGTTCTGGCACTGATGTGGCAGGTTGATGAAAATTGCGACCCACGGTTATGCAGAGAACGATGGAAATTGCTGTCGCTGATGGATCTGTGAGAGTTACTACACAAACCACAGCTGTTTCTACATTCACAACCAACCAGGGCTGTAGATTTCACTTAAATTTCCTATGGAGGAATACCTTTTCTGAGCTGTAGATCTTACTTACGCTTCAATGCACTACAAGGAAAATATTGAACACTTGCAGGCCTGACATACAGTTAAGGAAGCCTGGCACCTCATGCCAGCAACCTAGGGTTGCCAACAGTGGTGGGATCCAAAAATTTTAGTAACAGGTTCCCTCGCCAGCCCCCCCTCAGCAAAGGGGGCAGAGGCGTACCTAGGCAAACCTGAGCCCTGGGCAAAACCTGAGTTGGATGCCCCCCCCCATGGGCAGCCACCCCACCACGACCCCCCCAAATTTTTTTTGCACCAGGTCATTTCTAAATCATCATCACATTATAGAAAATGCCCCAACTCACAAATCTGAACACAGCAATGGTGAAACACACAGGTTCTTTGATGGAGACTGGTGAGATAAAAGGTACGAAAGGCTGAGAATCAATGAATTGCAGTACCTGGAAGGGATTAACCCAGTTCAGGGAGTTACATTATTAGTCGCAATTGCTATAGGGAACCTTCACGTTCAAAGGCAGCAGGCCTCTGGGGGAGGCGAGGGCGTGGAGACGGAAAAGCGGACCCAATTAGTAACCCCCTCTTAGCACACACAAATAATTAGTAACCCACTCTTGGGAACTGGTGAGAACCTGCTGGATTCCACCTCTGGTTGCCAAACTCCAGGTGGTAGCAGGAGATCTCCTGGGATTGCAACTAACCTCTAGTGTAGTTGTGCCGCGAGGTCAGCGTAAGAACGAGACGAGACGCGGTGATTTCATCTGGTGGAGAGCGCCAGCAACGGGAGCGCGGGTGTCCGTGTTCCAAGCGACTCTGCCGTATGGGGGGGGGGGGGTGGGGGGGGGGGGGGGGGGGGGCCTGGGGGGGGGGGGGGGGGGGGGGGGTTGGGGGGGGGGGGGGGTGGGGGGGGGGGGTGTTGGGAGGGGGGGGGGGGGGGGGGGGGGGGGGGGGGTTCGGCGGGAGGGGGTTCGGGGGGGGGGGGGGTGGGGGGGGGGGGGGTTGGGGGGGGGGGGGGGAGGGATTGGGGGGGGGGGGGTGGGGGGGGGGGGGGTGGAGGGGCGCGGGAGGGGGGGGGGGGGGGGTGGGGGGGGGGGGGGGTGGGGGGGGGGGGGGGTGGGGGGGGGGGGGGGTGGGGGGGGGGGGGGGTGGGGGGGGGGGGGGGTGGGGGGGGGGGGGGGTGGGGGGGGGGGGGGGTGGGGGGGGGGGGGGGTGGGGGGGGGGGGGGGTGGGGGGGGGGGGGGGTGGGGGGGGGGGGGGGTGGGGGGGGGGGGGGGTGGGGGGGGGGGGGGGTGGGGGGGGGGGGGGGTGGGGGGGGGGGGGGGTGGGGGGGGGGGGGGGTGGGGGGGGGGGGGGGTGGGGGGGGGGGGGGGTGGGGGGGGGGGGGGGTGGGGGGGGGGGGGGGTGGGGGGGGGGGGGGGTGGGGGGGGGGGGGGGTGGGGGGGGGGGGGGGTGGGGGGGGGGGGGGGTGGGGGGGGGGGGGGGTGGGGGGGGGGGGGGGTGGGGGGGGGGGGGGGTGGGGGGGGGGGGGGGTGGGGGGGGGGGGGGGTGGGGGGGGGGGGGGGTGGGGGGGGGGGGGGGTGGGGGGGGGGGGGGGTGGGGGGGGGGGGGGGTGGGGGGGGGGGGGGGTGGGGGGGGGGGGGGGTGGGGGGGGGGGGGGGTGGGGGGGGGGGGGGGTGGGGGGGGGGGGGGGTGGGGGGGGGGGGGGGTGGGGGGGGGGGGGGGTGGGGGGGGGGGGGGGTGGGGGGGGGGGGGGGTGGGGGGGGGGGGGGGTGGGGGGGGGGGGGGGTGGGGGGGGGGGGGGGTGGGGGGGGGGGGGGGTGGGGGGGGGGGGGGGTGGGGGGGGGGGGGGGTGGGGGGGGGGGGGGGTGGGGGGGGGGGGGGGTGGGGGGGGGGGGGGGTGGGGGGGGGGGGGGGTGGGGGGGGGGGGGGGTGGGGGGGGGGGGGGGTGGGGGGGGGGGGGGGTGGGGGGGGGGGGGGGTGGGGGGGGGGGGGGGTGGGGGGGGGGGGGGGTGGGGGGGGGGGGGGGTGGGGGGGGGGGGGGGTGGGGGGGGGGGGGGGTGGGGGGGGGGGGGGGTGGGGGGGGGGGGGGGTGGGGGGGGGGGGGGGTGGGGGGGGGGGGGGGTGGGGGGGGGGGGGGGTGGGGGGGGGGGGGGGTGGGGGGGGGGGGGGGTGGGGGGGGGGGGGGGTGGGGGGGGGGGGGGGTGGGGGGGGGGGGGGGTGGGGGGGGGGGGGGGTGGGGGGGGGGGGGGGTGGGGGGGGGGGGGGGTGGGGGGGGGGGGGGGTGGGGGGGGGGGGGGGTGGGGGGGGGGGGGGGTGGGGGGGGGGGGGGGTGGGGGGGGGGGGGGGTGGGGGGGGGGGGGGGTGGGGGGGGGGGGGGGTGGGGGGGGGGGGGGGTGGGGGGGGGGGGGGGTGGGGGGGGGGGGGGGTGGGGGGGGGGGGGGGTGGGGGGGGGGGGGGGTGGGGGGGGGGGGGGGTGGGGGGGGGGGGGGGTGGGGGGGGGGGGGGGTGGGGGGGGGGGGGGGTGGGGGGGGGGGGGGGTGGGGGGGGGGGGGGGTGGGGGGGGGGGGGGGTGGGGGGGGGGGGGGGTGGGGGGGGGGGGGGGTGGGGGGGGGGGGGGGTGGGGGGGGGGGGGGGTGGGGGGGGGGGGGGGTGGGGGGGGGGGGGGGTGGGGGGGGGGGGGGGTGGGGGGGGGGGGGGGTGGGGGGGGGGGGGGGTGGGGGGGGGGGGGGGTGGGGGGGGGGGGGGGTGGGGGGGGGGGGGGGTGGGGGGGGGGGGGGGTGGGGGGGGGGGGGGGTGGGGGGGGGGGGGGGTGGGGGGGGGGGGGGGTGGGGGGGGGGGGGGGTGGGGGGGGGGGGGGGTGGGGGGGGGGGGGGGTGGGGGGGGGGGGGGGTGGGGGGGGGGGGGGGTGGGGGGGGGGGGGGGTGGGGGGGGGGGGGGGTGGGGGGGGGGGGGGGTGGGGGGGGGGGGGGGTGGGGGGGGGGGGGGGTGGGGGGGGGGGGGGGTGGGGGGGGGGGGGGGTGGGGGGGGGGGGGGGTGGGGGGGGGGGGGGGTGGGGGGGGGGGGGGGTGGGGGGGGGGGGGGGTGGGGGGGGGGGGGGGTGGGGGGGGGGGGGGGTGGGGGGGGGGGGGGGTGGGGGGGGGGGGGGGTGGGGGGGGGGGGGGGTGGGGGGGGGGGGGGGTGGGGGGGGGGGGGGGTGGGGGGGGGGGGGGGTGGGGGGGGGGGGGGGTGGGGGGGGGGGGGGGTGGGGGGGGGGGGGGGTGGGGGGGGGGGGGGGTGGGGGGGGGGGGGGGTGGGGGGGGGGGGGGGTGGGGGGGGGGGGGGGTGGGGGGGGGGGGGGGTGGGGGGGGGGGGGGGTGGGGGGGGGGGGGGGTGGGGGGGGGGGGGGGTGGGGGGGGGGGGGGGTGGGGGGGGGGGGGGGTGGGGGGGGGGGGGGGTGGGGGGGGGGGGGGGTGGGGGGGGGGGGGGGTGGGGGGGGGGGGGGGTGGGGGGGGGGGGGGGTGGGGGGGGGGGGGGGTGGGGGGGGGGGGGGGTGGGGGGGGGGGGGGGTGGGGGGGGGGGGGGGTGGGGGGGGGGGGGGGTGGGGGGGGGGGGGGGTGGGGGGGGGGGGGGGTGGGGGGGGGGGGGGGTGGGGGGGGGGGGGGGTGGGGGGGGGGGGGGGTGGGGGGGGGGGGGGGTGGGGGGGGGGGGGGGTGGGGGGGGGGGGGGGTGGGGGGGGGGGGGGGTGGGGGGGGGGGGGGGTGGGGGGGGGGGGGGGTGGGGGGGGGGGGGGGTGGGGGGGGGGGGGGGTGGGGGGGGGGGGGGGTGGGGGGGGGGGGGGGTGGGGGGGGGGGGGGGTGGGGGGGGGGGGGGGTGGGGGGGGGGGGGGGTGGGGGGGGGGGGGGGTGGGGGGGGGGGGGGGTGGGGGGGGGGGGGGGTGGGGGGGGGGGGGGGTGGGGGGGGGGGGGGGTGGGGGGGGGGGGGGGTGGGGGGGGGGGGGGGTGGGGGGGGGGGGGGGTGGGGGGGGGGGGGGGTGGGGGGGGGGGGGGGTGGGGGGGGGGGGGGGTGGGGGGGGGGGGGGGTGGGGGGGGGGGGGGGTGGGGGGGGGGGGGGGTGGGGGGGGGGGGGGGTGGGGGGGGGGGGGGGTGGGGGGGGGGGGGGGTGGGGGGGGGGGGGGGTGGGGGGGGGGGGGGGTGGGGGGGGGGGGGGGTGGGGGGGGGGGGGGGTGGGGGGGGGGGGGGGTGGGGGGGGGGGGGGGTGGGGGGGGGGGGGGGTGGGGGGGGGGGGGGGTGGGGGGGGGGGGGGGTGGGGGGGGGGGGGGGTGGGGGGGGGGGGGGGTGGGGGGGGGGGGGGGTGGGGGGGGGGGGGGGTGGGGGGGGGGGGGGGTGGGGGGGGGGGGGGGTGGGGGGGGGGGGGGGTGGGGGGGGGGGGGGGTGGGGGGGGGGGGGGGTGGGGGGGGGGGGGGGTGGGGGGGGGGGGGGGTGGGGGGGGGGGGGGGTGGGGGGGGGGGGGGGTGGGGGGGGGGGGGGGTGGGGGGGGGGGGGGGTGGGGGGGGGGGGGGGTGGGGGGGGGGGGGGGTGGGGGGGGGGGGGGGTGGGGGGGGGGGGGGGTGGGGGGGGGGGGGGGTGGGGGGGGGGGGGGGTGGGGGGGGGGGGGGGTGGGGGGGGGGGGGGGTGGGGGGGGGGGGGGGTGGGGGGGGGGGGGGGTGGGGGGGGGGGGGGGTGGGGGGGGGGGGGGGTGGGGGGGGGGGGGGGTGGGGGGGGGGGGGGGTGGGGGGGGGGGGGGGTGGGGGGGGGGGGGGGTGGGGGGGGGGGGGGGTGGGGGGGGGGGGGGGTGGGGGGGGGGGGGGGTGGGGGGGGGGGGGGGTGGGGGGGGGGGGGGGTGGGGGGGGGGGGGGGTGGGGGGGGGGGGGGGTGGGGGGGGGGGGGGGTGGGGGGGGGGGGGGGTGGGGGGGGGGGGGGGTGGGGGGGGGGGGGGGTGGGGGGGGGGGGGGGTGGGGGGGGGGGGGGGTGGGGGGGGGGGGGGGTGGGGGGGGGGGGGGGTGGGGGGGGGGGGGGGTGGGGGGGGGGGGGGGTGGGGGGGGGGGGGGGTGGGGGGGGGGGGGGGTGGGGGGGGGGGGGGGTGGGGGGGGGGGGGGGTGGGGGGGGGGGGGGGTGGGGGGGGGGGGGGGTGGGGGGGGGGGGGGGTGGGGGGGGGGGGGGGTGGGGGGGGGGGGGGGTGGGGGGGGGGGGGGGTGGGGGGGGGGGGGGGTGGGGGGGGGGGGGGGTGGGGGGGGGGGGGGGTGGGGGGGGGGGGGGGTGGGGGGGGGGGGGGGTGGGGGGGGGGGGGGGTGGGGGGGGGGGGGGGTGGGGGGGGGGGGGGGTGGGGGGGGGGGGGGGTGGGGGGGGGGGGGGGTGGGGGGGGGGGGGGGTGGGGGGGGGGGGGGGTGGGGGGGGGGGGGGGTGGGGGGGGGGGGGGGTGGGGGGGGGGGGGGGTGGGGGGGGGGGGGGGTGGGGGGGGGGGGGGGTGGGGGGGGGGGGGGGTGGGGGGGGGGGGGGGTGGGGGGGGGGGGGGGTGGGGGGGGGGGGGGGTGGGGGGGGGGGGGGGTGGGGGGGGGGGGGGGTGGGGGGGGGGGGGGGTGGGGGGGGGGGGGGGTGGGGGGGGGGGGGGGTGGGGGGGGGGGGGGGTGGGGGGGGGGGGGGGTGGGGGGGGGGGGGGGTGGGGGGGGGGGGGGGTGGGGGGGGGGGGGGGTGGGGGGGGGGGGGGGTGGGGGGGGGGGGGGGTGGGGGGGGGGGGGGGTGGGGGGGGGGGGGGGTGGGGGGGGGGGGGGGTGGGGGGGGGGGGGGGTGGGGGGGGGGGGGGGTGGGGGGGGGGGGGGGTGGGGGGGGGGGGGGGTGGGGGGGGGGGGGGGTGGGGGGGGGGGGGGGTGGGGGGGGGGGGGGGTGGGGGGGGGGGGGGGTGGGGGGGGGGGGGGGTGGGGGGGGGGGGGGGTGGGGGGGGGGGGGGGTGGGGGGGGGGGGGGGTGGGGGGGGGGGGGGGTGGGGGGGGGGGGGGGTGGGGGGGGGGGGGGGTGGGGGGGGGGGGGGGTGGGGGGGGGGGGGGGTGGGGGGGGGGGGGGGTGGGGGGGGGGGGGGGTGGGGGGGGGGGGGGGTGGGGGGGGGGGGGGGTGGGGGGGGGGGGGGGTGGGGGGGGGGGGGGGTGGGGGGGGGGGGGGGTGGGGGGGGGGGGGGGTGGGGGGGGGGGGGGGTGGGGGGGGGGGGGGGTGGGGGGGGGGGGGGGTGGGGGGGGGGGGGGGTGGGGGGGGGGGGGGGTGGGGGGGGGGGGGGGTGGGGGGGGGGGGGGGTGGGGGGGGGGGGGGGTGGGGGGGGGGGGGGGTGGGGGGGGGGGGGGGTGGGGGGGGGGGGGGGTGGGGGGGGGGGGGGGTGGGGGGGGGGGGGGGTGGGGGGGGGGGGGGGTGGGGGGGGGGGGGGGTGGGGGGGGGGGGGGGTGGGGGGGGGGGGGGGTGGGGGGGGGGGGGGGTGGGGGGGGGGGGGGGTGGGGGGGGGGGGGGGTGGGGGGGGGGGGGGGTGGGGGGGGGGGGGGGTGGGGGGGGGGGGGGGTGGGGGGGGGGGGGGGTGGGGGGGGGGGGGGGTGGGGGGGGGGGGGGGTGGGGGGGGGGGGGGGTGGGGGGGGGGGGGGGTGGGGGGGGGGGGGGGTGGGGGGGGGGGGGGGTGGGGGGGGGGGGGGGTGGGGGGGGGGGGGGGTGGGGGGGGGGGGGGGTGGGGGGGGGGGGGGGTGGGGGGGGGGGGGGGTGGGGGGGGGGGGGGGTGGGGGGGGGGGGGGGTGGGGGGGGGGGGGGGTGGGGGGGGGGGGGGGTGGGGGGGGGGGGGGGTGGGGGGGGGGGGGGGTGGGGGGGGGGGGGGGTGGGGGGGGGGGGGGGTGGGGGGGGGGGGGGGTGGGGGGGGGGGGGGGTGGGGGGGGGGGGGGGTGGGGGGGGGGGGGGGTGGGGGGGGGGGGGGGTGGGGGGGGGGGGGGGTGGGGGGGGGGGGGGGTGGGGGGGGGGGGGGGTGGGGGGGGGGGGGGGTGGGGGGGGGGGGGGGTGGGGGGGGGGGGGGGTGGGGGGGGGGGGGGGTGGGGGGGGGGGGGGGTGGGGGGGGGGGGGGGTGGGGGGGGGGGGGGGTGGGGGGGGGGGGGGGTGGGGGGGGGGGGGGGTGGGGGGGGGGGGGGGTGGGGGGGGGGGGGGGTGGGGGGGGGGGGGGGTGGGGGGGGGGGGGGGTGGGGGGGGGGGGGGGTGGGGGGGGGGGGGGGTGGGGGGGGGGGGGGGTGGGGGGGGGGGGGGGTGGGGGGGGGGGGGGGTGGGGGGGGGGGGGGGTGGGGGGGGGGGGGGGTGGGGGGGGGGGGGGGTGGGGGGGGGGGGGGGTGGGGGGGGGGGGGGGTGGGGGGGGGGGGGGGTGGGGGGGGGGGGGGGTGGGGGGGGGGGGGGGTGGGGGGGGGGGGGGGTGGGGGGGGGGGGGGGTGGGGGGGGGGGGGGGTGGGGGGGGGGGGGGGTGGGGGGGGGGGGGGGTGGGGGGGGGGGGGGGTGGGGGGGGGGGGGGGTGGGGGGGGGGGGGGGTGGGGGGGGGGGGGGGTGGGGGGGGGGGGGGGTGGGGGGGGGGGGGGGTGGGGGGGGGGGGGGGTGGGGGGGGGGGGGGGTGGGGGGGGGGGGGGGTGGGGGGGGGGGGGGGTGGGGGGGGGGGGGGGTGGGGGGGGGGGGGGGTGGGGGGGGGGGGGGGTGGGGGGGGGGGGGGGTGGGGGGGGGGGGGGGTGGGGGGGGGGGGGGGTGGGGGGGGGGGGGGGTGGGGGGGGGGGGGGGTGGGGGGGGGGGGGGGTGGGGGGGGGGGGGGGTGGGGGGGGGGGGGGGTGGGGGGGGGGGGGGGTGGGGGGGGGGGGGGGTGGGGGGGGGGGGGGGTGGGGGGGGGGGGGGGTGGGGGGGGGGGGGGGTGGGGGGGGGGGGGGGTGGGGGGGGGGGGGGGTGGGGGGGGGGGGGGGTGGGGGGGGGGGGGGGTGGGGGGGGGGGGGGGTGGGGGGGGGGGGGGGTGGGGGGGGGGGGGGGTGGGGGGGGGGGGGGGTGGGGGGGGGGGGGGGTGGGGGGGGGGGGGGGTGGGGGGGGGGGGGGGTGGGGGGGGGGGGGGGTGGGGGGGGGGGGGGGTGGGGGGGGGGGGGGGTGGGGGGGGGGGGGGGTGGGGGGGGGGGGGGGTGGGGGGGGGGGGGGGTGGGGGGGGGGGGGGGTGGGGGGGGGGGGGGGTGGGGGGGGGGGGGGGTGGGGGGGGGGGGGGGTGGGGGGGGGGGGGGGTGGGGGGGGGGGGGGGTGGGGGGGGGGGGGGGTGGGGGGGGGGGGGGGTGGGGGGGGGGGGGGGTGGGGGGGGGGGGGGGTGGGGGGGGGGGGGGGTGGGGGGGGGGGGGGGTGGGGGGGGGGGGGGGTGGGGGGGGGGGGGGGTGGGGGGGGGGGGGGGTGGGGGGGGGGGGGGGTGGGGGGGGGGGGGGGTGGGGGGGGGGGGGGGTGGGGGGGGGGGGGGGTGGGGGGGGGGGGGGGTGGGGGGGGGGGGGGGTGGGGGGGGGGGGGGGTGGGGGGGGGGGGGGGTGGGGGGGGGGGGGGGTGGGGGGGGGGGGGGGTGGGGGGGGGGGGGGGTGGGGGGGGGGGGGGGTGGGGGGGGGGGGGGGTGGGGGGGGGGGGGGGTGGGGGGGGGGGGGGGTGGGGGGGGGGGGGGGTGGGGGGGGGGGGGGGTGGGGGGGGGGGGGGGTGGGGGGGGGGGGGGGTGGGGGGGGGGGGGGGTGGGGGGGGGGGGGGGTGGGGGGGGGGGGGGGTGGGGGGGGGGGGGGGTGGGGGGGGGGGGGGGTGGGGGGGGGGGGGGGTGGGGGGGGGGGGGGGTGGGGGGGGGGGGGGGTGGGGGGGGGGGGGGGTGGGGGGGGGGGGGGGTGGGGGGGGGGGGGGGTGGGGGGGGGGGGGGGTGGGGGGGGGGGGGGGTGGGGGGGGGGGGGGGTGGGGGGGGGGGGGGGTGGGGGGGGGGGGGGGTGGGGGGGGGGGGGGGTGGGGGGGGGGGGGGGTGGGGGGGGGGGGGGGTGGGGGGGGGGGGGGGTGGGGGGGGGGGGGGGTGGGGGGGGGGGGGGGTGGGGGGGGGGGGGGGTGGGGGGGGGGGGGGGTGGGGGGGGGGGGGGGTGGGGGGGGGGGGGGGTGGGGGGGGGG
Source organism: Sphaerodactylus townsendi (assembly GCF_021028975.2). Lineage (NCBI taxonomy): Eukaryota > Metazoa > Chordata > Lepidosauria > Squamata > Sphaerodactylidae > Sphaerodactylus > Sphaerodactylus townsendi. The sequence goes on from NC_059437.1 coordinate 6,306,615, forward strand.
GGGGGTGGGGGGGGGGGGGGGTGGGGGGGGGGGGGGGTGGGGGGGGGGGGGGGTGGGGGGGGGGGGGGGTGGGGGGGGGGGGGGGTGGGGGGGGGGGGGGGTGGGGGGGGGGGGGGGTGGGGGGGGGGGGGGGTGGGGGGGGGGGGGGGTGGGGGGGGGGGGGGGTGGGGGGGGGGGGGGGTGGGGGGGGGGGGGGGTGGGGGGGGGGGGGGGTGGGGGGGGGGGGGGGTGGGGGGGGGGGGGGGTGGGGGGGGGGGGGGGTGGGGGGGGGGGGGGGTGGGGGGGGGGGGGGGTGGGGGGGGGGGGGGGTGGGGGGGGGGGGGGGTGGGGGGGGGGGGGGGTGGGGGGGGGGGGGGGTGGGGGGGGGGGGGGGTGGGGGGGGGGGGGGGTGGGGGGGGGGGGGGGTGGGGGGGGGGGGGGGTGGGGGGGGGGGGGGGTGGGGGGGGGGGGGGGTGGGGGGGGGGGGGGGTGGGGGGGGGGGGGGGTGGGGGGGGGGGGGGGTGGGGGGGGGGGGGGGTGGGGGGGGGGGGGGGTGGGGGGGGGGGGGGGTGGGGGGGGGGGGGGGTGGGGGGGGGGGGGGGTGGGGGGGGGGGGGGGTGGGGGGGGGGGGGGGTGGGGGGGGGGGGGGGTGGGGGGGGGGGGGGGTGGGGGGGGGGGGGGGTGGGGGGGGGGGGGGGTGGGGGGGGGGGGGGGTGGGGGGGGGGGGGGGTGGGGGGGGGGGGGGGTGGGGGGGGGGGGGGGTGGGGGGGGGGGGGGGTGGGGGGGGGGGGGGGTGGGGGGGGGGGGGGGTGGGGGGGGGGGGGGGTGGGGGGGGGGGGGGGTGGGGGGGGGGGGGGGTGGGGGGGGGGGGGGGTGGGGGGGGGGGGGGGTGGGGGGGGGGGGGGGTGGGGGGGGGGGGGGGTGGGGGGGGGGGGGGGTGGGGGGGGGGGGGGGTGGGGGGGGGGGGGGGTGGGGGGGGGGGGGGGTGGGGGGGGGGGGGGGTGGGGGGGGGGGGGGGTGGGGGGGGGGGGGGGTGGGGGGGGGGGGGGGTGGGGGGGGGGGGGGGTGGGGGGGGGGGGGGGTGGGGGGGGGGGGGGGTGGGGGGGGGGGGGGGTGGGGGGGGGGGGGGGTGGGGGGGGGGGGGGGTGGGGGGGGGGGGGGGTGGGGGGGGGGGGGGGTGGGGGGGGGGGGGGGTGGGGGGGGGGGGGGGTGGGGGGGGGGGGGGGTGGGGGGGGGGGGGGGTGGGGGGGGGGGGGGGTGGGGGGGGGGGGGGGTGGGGGGGGGGGGGGGTGGGGGGGGGGGGGGGTGGGGGGGGGGGGGGGTGGGGGGGGGGGGGGGTGGGGGGGGGGGGGGGTGGGGGGGGGGGGGGGTGGGGGGGGGGGGGGGTGGGGGGGGGGGGGGGTGGGGGGGGGGGGGGGTGGGGGGGGGGGGGGGTGGGGGGGGGGGGGGGTGGGGGGGGGGGGGGGTGGGGGGGGGGGGGGGTGGGGGGGGGGGGGGGTGGGGGGGGGGGGGGGTGGGGGGGGGGGGGGGTGGGGGGGGGGGGGGGTGGGGGGGGGGGGGGGTGGGGGGGGGGGGGGGTGGGGGGGGGGGGGGGTGGGGGGGGGGGGGGGTGGGGGGGGGGGGGGGTGGGGGGGGGGGGGGGTGGGGGGGGGGGGGGGTGGGGGGGGGGGGGGGTGGGGGGGGGGGGGGGTGAAGAGTGCTGGACTAGATGGACTCTGGTCTGATCCAGCAGGCTAGTTCTTATGTTCTTAACACTGATCCCAGCGTGGGCATCCCCAAATCGAAGCCCATCCTCTTGGGCCAGCACTCATGCCTCCCCCGACCACATTATAAGGACCTCTCCTGTGTATGTTTCCTTGGGAGTGTGCCGCATTGCATGACATGGGGCATAATGCTGGGTGGCCAAGGCTCAGGTTGCATGGATACGCAGACATTGCAAGCCTCAGGGGTGGAAGTCAGCATTGTCAAGATGCCCCGTTGGCTTTCCTTGCATAAAGAAGAAGAGGAGGAGGAGGAGGAGTTTGGGTGTATATTCCCCCTTTCTCTCCTGTAAGAAGACTCAAAGGGGCTTACAATCTCCTCCACCCCCCACAACAAACATCCTGTGAGGTGGGTGGGGCTGAGAAAGCTCTGAAGTACTGTGACTAGCCCAAGGTCACCCAGCTGGCATGTGTTGGAATGAACAAGCTAATCTGGTTCACCAGATAAGCCTCCACAGCTCAAGTGGGAAAATCAAACCTGGTTCTCCAGATTAGAGTGCACCTGCTCTTAACCACTACACCACATTGGCTCTTTTATTTTTCTTACTATCCCCCCTGTGATTTACTCAAAGCCAGCATGGTGTAATGGTTAGGACTCTAATCTGGAGAACCAGGTTCGAATCTCCACTCTTCCACATGCAGCCTGCTGGGTGACCTTGAGCCTGTCATAGTTCTCTGTGAACTCGCTCAGTCCCATCTACCTCACAAGGTGTCTGTTGTGGGGAGAGGAAGGGAAGGAGTTTGTAAGCCCCTCTGAGTCTCCTTGGAGGAGAGAGAGGCAGGGTAGAACTCTGAACTCCTCCTCCTTCTTTCAAAATCTAGAGCATGAGAAAGTATGAGGACTCCAACTGGAAAAAAATGGCGACCTTGGGAGGGCTGCAACATCTCCCATGAAAACATCTGCCTCTGGAATGAACAAAACAGGCAAAGATAGCATGATAGCACCGTCTGCAGGTACACCTGGCTTCAATGGCACATATACAATTCACTTTTTCAAGTTTTTTTTAAAAAACAACACCACATTTTTCTGTCGTTTCAAAATATCTGGAAATCATACATCTCTATTAGTGGTGGTGGGGAGACATTAGCTCCATATGGCTATTTCAGGCCAGTAAGACCATGGCAGACACAAGAGTCTACTCCTTCCCCTATGCCATAGTTTTGATTCCAGTCACGTGCCCTGACACAGGCAATTTTCCAATCCTCCCCCCCCCCCACCAAATTGAGAGTTCCAAACAAGAAATTCCTGGTGTGTTATATCAGAAGAAGAAGAAGAAGAAGAAGAAGAAGAAGAAGAAGAAGAAGAGGAGGAGGAGGAGGAGGAGGAGGAGGAGGAGGAGGAGGAGGAGTTTGAGGGTCTATAACTTTGGACCCCCTGAACCAAACTTCACCAAACCTGGGTGGTATAATTAGGAGAGACTCCTAAAGATACTCTGAAAGTTTGGTGCTTCTAGCTTAACCATTGCACCCCTAACAGCAGGCACCCCCCAAATTTCCCCAGATTCTCCTTTTAAATCCACCCCCTTCGGCATGGATTTAAAGGGAGAATCTGAGGTCCTCAGTTTAGAAGAAGAAGAGTTTGGATTTATATCCCCCCTTTCTCTCCTGCAGGAGACTCAAAGGGGCTTGGCACTCTCCTTTGCCCTTGTTCCCTCACAAATGAAATCAATTCTGTTGTGGTGGTGCAGGGCTGAGAGAGCTCCAAAAAGCTGTGACTAGCCCAAGGTCACCCAGCTGGAGTGTGTGGGAGTGTACAGGGCTAATCTGAATTCCTCAGATAAGCCCCCCCCACAGCTCTTCCAGGCAGCAGAGAGGGGAATCAAAACCTGGATCCTCCAGATTAGAATGTACCTGCTCTTAAGCACTCCGCCACATTCAAAGTGATGCTGTTTCAGGGATGGGGGATAATCCATTTCAAAATAGTATCATTTTCAATGTTGTTTAATTCAGGGGACCCCAGATTCTCCCTTTAAGGTGGATTTAAAAGGAGAATTTGGGCTCTCTAGCTAAAACAACATTGAAAGTGATGCTGTTTAAGGGTGGATTCCAGCATCACAGTATGTCTGCCAAAGCGCACCCAGATTTTGCACCAGGCTCCATTTTCCCTCTATGCCTCTGCCCAGAGTGGAGGGGCAGGGCAGGGCAGGGCAGGGCAGGGCAATCTGCCTTCCCCGACCTCGGAGAGCTGCTTTTATAAACGCTAGGCCGGGGCGGGGCTTGGGGAGGCGTGGCCATGCCCTAGGGGTGGGTGGAGGTGTGGCCCCACCCCCGAACTCCCCCATAAATATCTATACCGCCACTGCTGCTCCCTTGCTGCTCCCTTGACCTTGAATCACACAAACCTTTGGAGATGACTCGTGAGATACAGGGACAACTGCTCAAGTTCTGCAGAAAAAAACCCAACAAACCCTTTCCCAGGGACGGCCCGTCCCGCCATCGTTTTTGCTCGTTTTCAGAGCAAGCAGTGCGGAAGAAAGGGGGAAATAGGCGGCTCTCAAGCTGGGTGCTTGAGACATTATGTATATATCATCGAAGGGAATTGAATCCGCCACGAGCAGCCTAACTGCCACAGACCACTTAATAAGACTCCGCTCTTCAGGTTGTCGGTCATCTGGCTCCCTCCTTCAGCATTCTCTATGGAAAATGAAAACAAGAGTGAAGTGCTGTAGAAACCAATCTGCCCTGTCTGCTTCTGTTCTGGCACATTAAGGACTTTTCTGACAGCTGTGGAAAGTTCTAGACAGAATCTAAGAGAAAGTTTCATGCGGTCAAATTGTCATCCCTGGACGGCAACTTGGTGTAAACAGACCTTGGATAAGGACCTGACTTCCCTCTCGTGGGTGCCCTGAGCCACAAGAGGCTCTTGTTTCCCTCAGGGTTACCTGCTCTGTCTCTTCTAAGTATTGTTCCGATCTATCCAGGTACGTTCGTGAACTGCAAAGTCTGGAGACTTATTATATAGACGTTTATTGTATGGAGACAATGGTGTCTGAGTGGGTACTGTCTCCATACCCATCTCTGCATTTAGCCTTGCCAATTGCCATCCTAAGCAATTAAGATGAAGTAACTCTGAGAGGAAATGAAGTGGAAATATTCCATTCTCCCCTCAGTAGGGAGCATTGACATTTTTTCTCTGCCTGCCATTTTAAAAGAAACAACCTTGAATCCCCCCACGCTCGCTTTGTCACGGGCACCCTTCAAAGATACCAAACTCATTCGATTCATTTGACTGGTAGGCAAGTTACAGAATCCTCCTCAGCAGAAAGCCTTTGAGGAAAGTCTGCAAGGGTCTAGAGATGACCTGAGTTCTGAGGGGCAACCAAGTGTCGTGCAATGGTAAGATATGCTCAGCTACATCTAATGGTCATCCTCACGCAGCTTCGGGAGGGACACATGTGGAACACTGAGAAAGGGAGGGAAACCTGCGGCGCCAGCCAGATCAGCCAGATCCATCCTGGTGGTTAGTGGGTTAGGGACTAGGACAGGGGTAGGGAACCTGCGGCTCTCCAGATGTTCAGGAACTACAATTCCCATCAGCCTCTGTCAGCATGGCCAATTGGTCATGCTGGTAGGGGCTGATGGGAATTGTAGTTCCTGAACATCTGGAGAGCCGCAGGTTCCCTACCCCTGGACTAGGATCTATGGAGTGACAGAGGTTGCAGCAGATGTCTTCACATCCTTCACTGATAACCTGCTTCCTTCAATATTTCCAAAACATTCAGATGATTTGTGGAAAGTGCCACTGAGTTACAGCCAATTTACAGCAATCCCATAGGGTTTTTAAGGCAAGAGACATTCAAAGGATAGTTTGTCATGGCCTACTTCTGCGTAGCAACCCTGGACTTTCTTGGAAGTCTCTCATGCAAATACTTACCAGGGCTGATCCTGTGAAGAAGAAGAAGAAGAAGAAGAAGAAGAAGAAGAAGGAAGAAGAAGAAGAAGAAGAAGAAGAAGAAGAAGAAGAAGAAGAAGAAGAAGAAGAAGAAGAAGAAGAAGAAGAATAAGAGGAGGAGGAGGAGGAGGAGGAGGAGGAGGAGTTTGGATTTATATCCCCCCTTTCTCTCCTGCAGGAGACTCAAAGGGGCTTACAATCTCCTTGCCCTTCCCCCCTCACAACAAACACCCTGTGAGGTAAGTGGGGCTGAGAAAGCTCTGAGAAGCTGTGACTAGCCCAAGGTCACCCAGCTGGCGAGTGTGGGAGCGCACAGGCTAATCTGAATTCCCCAGATAAGCCTCCACAGCTCAGGCGGCAGAGCTGGGAATCAAACCCGGTTCCTCCAGATGAGATACACGAGCTCTTAACCTCCTACGCCACTGCTGCTTCCAGAATCTGATGCGTTTGGGCTAGCCTGGGCCATCCAGTTCAGAGCACTCAAAGGATTACCATATATTTAATTTCCTGAGCAGGAATGAAAATGGTAGCACTCCCACAGTTGCTACATACATCTTGGTAACTCTGAAAATCTGAGCTAATGCCATTTCCTCAGCCTTAGAATAAGTGACTGATGACTGGTTTGGAGTTTAAATGAATTTTTAGTCAAGGCTACTTTTTTAAAAAGTATATTTCTCTCTCTTTTATACTTCAAACACCAGGTCTGTTATGAATTTTAACCTTATCTTTCCTATGCTGTCTAAAAGCCAATGTGCTGTATAGATATTTTGAATAAGTGCAATGGAATAGCATTTGTTTTCTGGGATTTCTTCCTGAGCATATAATGATGGTGTGAATGTGCTGAGGGTTTTATGGGCATCGGACTTTTAGATCTGAATGGAAAGTTTTAAAAAAATGGTACTTGTCAAGAAGTTCCCTTAGGCCAGAGGTGTCCAACTCTGGTGCCCCAGATGTTCATGGACTATGATTTCCCAGATGTTCATGGACTACAAATCATAGTCCATGAACATCTGGGACACTAGAGTTGGACATCCTTGCCTTAGAGCAAGAGAAATTCTTGATTGCCAAACTCCAGCTCTGCCCCAAAGTTGGGAACCACAGCCTCTTACCAGCCCTGTGACCAAAGCTGGCAGTTTAGTTGGTATCAGAGCAGCAATAACTCACACAGGTACTGGTATGGAAGCAAAGGACACTCTGGCAAAGGTTAAAAGGTTATTTAAAACAAGGGCAGAGTCAATCCAATAAAAATAGCAAGCTGGGAAACCAAACAATAAGATCCTACTCTCAAAGCCAGGAGATATATTACAAACTTTTGACAACACGTACAAACACATACAGGTTCCAGGTGTTTCCTTCCTTGCTCAACTCTACCCAGGGGAGCTCATGTGCATCACTTTCCATTTTGCTACATTGAACTGCATTTGCCATTTCTTAGCCCACTCACCTAATTTATCAAGGTCCGCTTGGAACTTCTTTCTCGTGAATCCTTTGTGGTTCCTATCACTCCCACATAATTTGGGCACATCTGCAAACTTCTTGGCTACCATCATACTCCACCCCCCTACTTCCAGGTCATTTATGAATAGGTTAAAGAGCACTAGTCCCAAAACGGATCCTTGGGGGACACCACTCCTTACATCCCTCCATTGTGAGAATTTCCCATTTACACCCACTCTTTGCTTCCTGTTCCTCAACCAATTTTTAATCCATAGGAGGACTTCCCCTCTTATTCCTTCATTGCTGAGGTTTCTCAACAATCTCTGGTGAGGAACTTTGTCAAAAAATATGTATTAGTTAATATAGCAAAGTTGTACAGTCATGGCAGCATGGTACCAAATCAACTCTGAAGAAGTATTTGCAAGAAGAGAAAACTTACATTTGCTAAAGTAGATTCCATTTCCATCCATGTTGCAGTCAAAAGGAGAGAAAGAATCCTACTCGGAAGAGTAGATTCTCTCTCACAAGTGGCCAACTTCTCCAATGTTATGTGGGTGCAAGTAAGAGGGCATAGCTTTTGCAGGAGTGACCAGTAGATGAGTCCTGCTCCTCGCAAGTCCAGAAGGAAAAAGAGAGAACACAACGTTCGGAGGAGCCAGAGAGAAGTTCCCTGGTTCGATAAAGCGAGGCATCCCAATCCCATACATTACAAAGATAACACATATACCCATTAGGGGCAGTATAATGCCCCCAATGTCTAGGAATACTTAGTCTCCTGACTTCAACACAAACAAAAGGATGGTTGGATGAATGGGCTGATCAAATCATTTAAAGTAATCATTAAGCCTCCCCCACCCCCCGAGTAAGCAATGAGCATTAAAGAACTTTCGAGGACATGCATACAAAAGATGTGGATTTGGGCTTCTGTAACCCCCATGCTCAGAATAGGTTGACCCAGTAAGGGGTGGAGACTCAAAGCAGCAAGAGGCTGCAGCAGACCTCATGTAGTTTGGAGGAGACAAGGCTACCAGACTCGGACCTTGATTTCTGTAAGCCCTTAACACCTTGTTAAGGTAACTGCAATGTTGTTGGGAACTACTGGGAAGGTAGTTTATTTTTGCTATGTTGTAAATGTTGGAGTTTATTGTTTCAGGGTTTTTATGTTTGTAATGGGTGAGAGTTCTCCTGGAAACCTTCATCATGTTGAATCCTGTTCACCAAGCCCTTGGAGTCTTCAGGAGCCAACCCACTTGCAAAGAAGAATTGGACTTGGCAATTACAGAAGACTGTAAATATAAGGCAGGGGTCTTCAAACTATGGCCCTCCAGATGTTCATGGACTACAATTCCCATCAGCCCCTGCCAGCATGGCCAAGTGGTAGGACTCATGGGAATTGTAGTCTATGAACATCTGGAGGACCATAGTTTGAAGACCCCTGATATAAGGACTTGAAAATGCAACCTGAACAGGACCTTGAAGTGTAATGTTAAATGTTGATGTTATATGTTATATGCTAAGAAAGTAAACCATTTTGTTTTGAAAAATTGTTGTTGCAAACTCATTCCAAGTTCTGCCCCACAGAACCCACAAGTTGAGGTTACACACCCATGCCAAAAATCCTTTTCAGCATGCTAATCTGGAAAACTTCTTTGAGAAAGTGCAAACATTTAGGTAGTGGGCTGTAGTAACATTTGTATTTTTAGCAGTTAGTGTTAGTACTAGGTGTAAATTAGTCAAGTATTAGGTTTAGCTTAGTAAATGTACAGTTGGATTACGCGTTAGGCTTAGTTTAGCGATTTGTTGTATTTTTAGGTTAGTCACTAGGCTAGGTCTATTGTACTAACACTGCTGTAAATTGTTTAGAGGGTTTTAGTCTTGGGTCATTTTGTTTGTCTTTTTATAGTTTGGCTACAGAAGAGGGAAGTCGCCATCTCTGTTTATTCATGTTGCTTATTTAGGATGTTTTGATTATTGGTGTCTTTTGCTGTTAATGATGCTATTATTGATTTTTTTTGCTGTTTACGATGTTGATTATTGATGTTTTGCTGTTTGTGGTGTTGTTGTTGTTCACTGCCCTGAGCCCTACAAGGGAGGGCGGGATACAAATTGAAAAAAAAAGATAAGGGTCTGGGAGGAATCATGCTGTGTGTGTGTGTGTGCTGGGGGGGGGGGCAAACAAACATAATGATTGAATAAATTATTTATTTATTTATTTATTTATTTATTTATTTATTTATTTATTTATTCTTGCATTTATAAACCGCCCCATCCCCTAAGGGCTCTGGGCGGTGAACAACACATATTACAAAACAATATAACAATAACAATAAAATTAAGATATCAACATCATTAAAATATATAAAATTACAGCGTTCTATGAGTCATTTGGCGTCCAACGTTAAAACTATCAGTAAAAACCCCTCCCAGAGAGGGGGACGGTATAGATGTCACAAACTCCCAAGATGTTAAAGGGAGGGACAGGAGGGGCGCACACCATCAGCGGCTGGCCTCCCCAAAGGCCCGGTGAAACAACTCGGTCTTACAGGCCCTGCGGAACTCTCCAAGGTCCCGCAGGGCCCGGACAGTTGGTGGAAGAGTGTTCCACCAGGCCGGGGCCAGCCGTATCATTGAGGGGCTGGGGACCACCAGTAGATGGGCCTCTGCTGAGCGCAGAGGCCGTGTAGGGACATATGGGGTAAGGCAGTCCCGAAGGTACGAGGGCCTCAGGCCGCGCAAAGCCTTGAAGGTTAATACCCATACCTTGTGGATGATCCGGAACTCCACTGGGAACTCCACTCCATTGGGAACTCCCCCTCGAATCCAAGTTCTGCCCTCAGGATGCTAAGACTCTTAAATAGTCCCTACCCTGGTTTCCTCCTTCCCCTCCCCTCTCCTCCATTAGGTTCAACTTTGTTGGGTTTTTAGAAAGCCAAGACCACAATCAGACTTCATCAGGCTGCTTTGGGAGGCAGCATTAGTGGTTTCTTCTTTTTAACATTTTTTTTAAAATGAAGTACTTTTCTTTCGCTTAATGCAAACCCCTTTACTGCAGAACCCCTTAGGTTTACCCTCTTTCTTGGCCCTATTACTAGGTATTCATCAGCCGCATTTGGTATTATTAAGTACAAATTCCATACACATAAGCAGCTAGCACCTCCAGTTAAAAATGGAGAGAGCATTATGCCTATGTATTAGGCACAGTTGGAAGAGATGTGAAAAATTATGTTATTATCCCAAGGAGGCCCCTTCTGAAGCAGAAAAGCTCCCATGCTTACCATTTGAGTATGTTCTCTTGGTTGTGCGAGCTTAGAAATGGCCACTGAGTTGAAGGCGCCACTGCCAAACTGAATTAGTTTTCCAAAGCTGGTCTAAAAAGGCTAGTGGGAAATCCCCCCCCTTCTCTCTTTGTTCTGTTTCTGTTTTTTCAAAAGTTTAAATGGGACCATTAGAATATCTCTCCTCACAGGCCTCTGCTGAGAGGCAGATGGATTTTTGAACGTGGCAGACATTTAATGAGAAGTCTAATGTGGAGATGGCAGAATTGGGAAGGCCATTAAAGGGAGAGAATAATAATAAAAAAGCTGGGAAATACATATTGGAGAGCTGAGAACCAGGAAGATGATATGCCTTGCATATTCTGGAGAGAGAGCTCGGTTTAGTGAGAGGAGGTGAGAAGAAGGGATCGTTAGGGGAGATGGCTGACTCCCACTTTCAGACTAAGCAATAATAGGATAGTCTATCAGCTTGTAAAAAGTGGCACTGGTTATATTTATGTACAGATATACGCTAAATGTAGCTGCATCAAGCAGAGCTGGTAATGTGATCAGAGAATAGCATTTGGGCGCATGTATGACCTCTGCTCCCTTTTGTATTGTTTTCCCAAGCTGTTATTTTCTCTTGATGTAAACAAAAAAGGATAATCCAGATACAGCTGCATTTCTACCCTCTATATAGCAAAAAGAACCTTGAGATGGGTGATTTAATCCTGGGAAATTGAGACACTTTGATCAAATTAACACTTTTCACAATTAGTTAAACAAATAAGGGGGTGATCAGTTCTGGTTCTCCTGATGTAATTCAAAGCTTGTGCATTAGGATCCAGTGACATGTTTCATAGGGACCCAAGGTGGTGTAGTGGTTAAGAGCAGGTGGATTCTAATCTGGAGAACCAGGTTTGATTCCCCACTCCTCCACCTGAGTGGCAGAGGTTTATCTGGTGAATCAGTTGTGTTTCCGCACTCATACATTCCTGCTGGGTGACCTTGCGCTAGTCACAGTACTTTGGAGCTCTCTCAGCCCCATCTACCTCACAAGGTGTCTGTTGTGGGGAGAGGAAGGGAAAGGAGCTTGTAGGCCACCTTGAATCTCCTTACAGGAGAGAAAGGTGGGATATAAATCCAAACTCTTCATGGGATGCCTCCGTGCATTTGCAGAAAAGGTGTGATTTTTTTTACCAGTATGCAGAAATGCATTTTAGTTAGGGGCCTTAGTTTAACATAATGGGGGGGGGGGAGGGAGGGGGGAGCAAAACTCCAATTTTGCACTGGGCTAAATTTAGCCTAGCTACGCCTATGCTTGTGAATGGCTAAGCATTTTATCCAGATTTTCCAATGCCCTAATGCCATGTGCTTGGATTCATTAATCAACTTGGAAGTCACTTCTATTGGGAAACACAATATTGCATTTGTGTTCCCTCCCCTCTTCTTCCCCATTTTTTGAATGACATTCTCAGTGGTTTGTACTGTTGATCATGGGATCTTCTCCCCTAACCTCAAATATTAGGCAGCTCCCCTGGAGGAAATGGCAGTTTCATGGTGTCACACATCTGCTTTGTTCCCTTCCTTTCCCAATCTCACCAAGCCCATGGTCTGACCCCCAAATTTCCAGACATTAGCCAAGTTGAGTGGGCACCTGTAGTAAAGGACTGCATTGCTAGATCCACTGGCAGGGCAATTCATAGACAGCTTTAAAATGGGATTACAGAAATTCATGGAAAAGTGGCCCATCCATGGCCAGACTTTTCTGCATTGCCCCTTTCAGAGCAGGCAGCATTGTCACACAACATGGTCAGCTCTGTCCCTGTCAGAGATGCCATCTTACCATACAGACCCATGGTGGATGGGTGGGGGGCTCTGCTTTCAAAGCTGTGCTCCTACCCATCCTGCCAACCTAGTAGGGTGGCCTAGGAATGCAGTGCCATGGTGGAATGCCAGTCTTTGCATTGGCTCAGTGTCATCCATGAGGGTGGAAAAACCTGCCTGGACGAGCCCTTTCCAACATCAGCCTTGCGAAACAATTTATCTCAGCAGTGGCGTAGGAGGTTAAGAGCTCGTGCATCTAATCTGGAGGAACCGGGTTTGATTCCCAGCTCTGCCGCCTGAGCTGTGGAGGCTTCTCTGGGGAATTCAGATTAGCCTGTACACTCCCACACATGCCAGCTGGGTGACCTTGGGCTAGTCACAGCTTCTCGGAGCTCTCTCAGCCCCACCTACCTCACAGGGTGTTTGTTGTGAGGGGGGAAGGGCAAGGAGATTGTCAGCCCCTTTGAGTCTCCTACAGAAGAGAAAGGGGGATATAAATCCAAACTCTTCTTCTTCTTCTTTTAGGCAAGACAATAGCTTTCAGCTTTCAGTCTGCAAAGCTAGTTCCCAACTCCAGCCCTGCTCACGTGCCTCCATGAGACAAAGGATATGCTAACAAGGATTTCATCAAGAGATCCTGTCAAAATACTTGTCTCATCTTCTAGTTTCTGATTGTCTTGAAGTTGTTATTGTCTTGAAGTTGTTATTAAATCAAGCTTCATCCGAAAAAGTTAACCATCTCCAGGCACTACCTGGCTTAGGCTATGAAGCCAAATGCCAAATCATTAACTATCCACCTCTTAGCTTAAGTGTCCAACACTTAAATTAAGTGTTCTTCTCTTGTCTTCCCTCCAGAAGGCAAAAGCCTCCTTTGTCCTAGGAGATTAAGGTCACTTAGCAAAACCTGAGGACCTGTTTCCCCCTATAACTAACCCCCTTGACCATTACTCAGTGTTCACTATTTCTCTGAGCATCCCTCTGTCTGGCTAATACTGTTCCCAACGGGTTGCCTTTCTTCTTCTTTTGGAGCTCAGTGAAGGTCACTGAATTCTGATCATCAGACCAGTCGTCTTCTAGATCAGATCATTATTACCTTTATTTCCCCCAAACCCCTCACTTTTCCAAACCTTTCCCTTCAACGCTACCTATATCCTAGGACTGTGTGGATTCTCTGCCACCTTGATTGGTGTGCATGTATGTTTATTATTTTTTCCCTTTTAATAAAAATGGTTAAACTTTTTCTCTCGTTTCCTGGAGATTCCTTGCAGAAACCCACCTCTGTAAACTCTTCTAAAGATCTCGAGGTTATCCAGCCTCTTGCTATGCTAGGTCTTCCCTTGCTAATTCACTCCCTCTAAAACGGGGCAGACCCCACTATTTTGGGTAACAGCCAGTGTCACAGTCACACTTTTCAGCCCTGTCCCTGTTGGGGCTGCTAGTGTGGCGACACTTTTCACTTCTGCTTCTGTCAGGGCTGCCTGGCCTGGCCACTCTGGCAGCCCTGACAGGGACACAAGCGCACGGTATAAAGGAAAAGGGAGCTTTTCAACTTTCCTCTGTCAATAACAAGGCTCATCTTTCCGGGCCAGCAAGACGCCACATGCAGCACACATTTCAAATTCGGTTAATCTCCAAATAATTCAAAAAATCAAAGAGCTTATTCAGCCATCAAGATAGGCCAGATTGACTTGCTGTGTATTCATGGGAGGGAAGGAGAGGGAGGAAAGGAAAGGGAGGAAAAAAAGAAAAGAGTTCAATATTGTAATCAGTAAAAGCTGCGCCAGGTTTCCTTTTTTGTTCATTTTAAATTGTTTTTCAGACCCCACAAACACACTGTGAATATTAGAAAAAGATACTCAAAGAACATTTCAGGACTCTATTGTTTGCATTGTTCCAGCTGCAATAAAATACATTTATGGGGGAAGAGCAATAAACAATTGCCACGGTTGCCAGCTCTGGACTGGGAAATTCCTGGAGCTTTGGGGGTGGAGCTTGGGCAGGACAGGGTTTGGGGAGGGGCTGGAGACCTCAGCATGATATAAGAAGCTGTTCTTCAAGGCAGCCATTTTCTCCTGGGGGGGGGTGGGGGGGGGGGGGGGAGGGGGGGGGGGGGGGTGGGGGGGGGGGGGGGTGGGGGGGGGGGGGGGTGGGGGGGGGGGGGGGTGGGGGGGGGGGGGGGTGGGGGGGGGGGGGGGTGGGGGGGGGGGGGGGTGGGGGGGGGGGGGGGTGGGGGGGGGGGGGGGTGGGGGGGGGGGGGGGTGGGGGGGGGGGGGGGTGGGGGGGGGGGGGGGTGGGGGGGGGGGGGGGTGGGGGGGGGGGGGGGTGGGGGGGGGGGGGGGTGGGGGGGGGGGGGGGTGGGGGGGGGGGGGGGTGGGGGGGGGGGGGGGTGGGGGGGGGGGGGGGTGGGGGGGGGGGGGGGTGGGGGGGGGGGGGGGTGGGGGGGGGGGGGGGTGGGGGGGGGGGGGGGTGGGGGGGGGGGGGGGTGGGGGGGGGGGGGGGTGGGGGGGGGGGGGGGTGGGGGGGGGGGGGGGTGGGGGGGGGGGGGGGTGGGGGGGGGGGGGGGTGGGGGGGGGGGGGGGTGGGGGGGGGGGGGGGTGGGGGGGGGGGGGGGTGGGGGGGGGGGGGGGTGGGGGGGGGGGGGGGTGGGGGGGGGGGGGGGTGGGGGGGGGGGGGGGTGGGGGGGGGGGGGGGTGGGGGGGGGGGGGGGTGGGGGGGGGGGGGGGTGGGGGGGGGGGGGGGTGGGGGGGGGGGGGGGTGGGGGGGGGGGGGGGTGGGGGGGGGGGGGGGTGGGGGGGGGGGGGGGTGGGGGGGGGGGGGGGTGGGGGGGGGGGGGGGTGGGGGGGGGGGGGGGTGGGGGGGGGGGGGGGTGGGGGGGGGGGGGGGTGGGGGGGGGGGGGGGTGGGGGGGGGGGGGGGTGGGGGGGGGGGGGGGTGGGGGGGGGGGGGGGTGGGGGGGGGGGGGGGTGGGGGGGGGGGGGGGTGGGGGGGGGGGGGGGTGGGGGGGGGGGGGGGTGGGGGGGGGGGGGGGTGGGGGGG
Organism: Sphaerodactylus townsendi; assembly: GCF_021028975.2. Classification (NCBI taxonomy): domain Eukaryota; kingdom Metazoa; phylum Chordata; class Lepidosauria; order Squamata; family Sphaerodactylidae; genus Sphaerodactylus; species Sphaerodactylus townsendi. The sequence continues at coordinate 6,321,799 of NC_059437.1, forward strand.
GGGGGGGGTGGGGGGGGGGGGGGGTGGGGGGGGGGGGGGGTGGGGGGGGGGGGGGGTGGGGGGGGGGGGGGGTGGGGGGGGGGGGGGGTGGGGGGGGGGGGGGGTGGGGGGGGGGGGGGGTGGGGGGGGGGGGGGGTGGGGGGGGGGGGGGGTGGGGGGGGGGGGGGGTGGGGGGGGGGGGGGGTGGGGGGGGGGGGGGGTGGGGGGGGGGGGGGGTGGGGGGGGGGGGGGGTGGGGGGGGGGGGGGGTGGGGGGGGGGGGGGGTGGGGGGGGGGGGGGGTGGGGGGGGGGGGGGGTGGGGGGGGGGGGGGGTGGGGGGGGGGGGGGGTGGGGGGGGGGGGGGGTGGGGGGGGGGGGGGGTGGGGGGGGGGGGGGGTGGGGGGGGGGGGGGGTGGGGGGGGGGGGGGGTGGGGGGGGGGGGGGGTGGGGGGGGGGGGGGGTGGGGGGGGGGGGGGGTGGGGGGGGGGGGGGGTGGGGGGGGGGGGGGGTGGGGGGGGGGGGGGGTGGGGGGGGGGGGGGGTGGGGGGGGGGGGGGGTGGGGGGGGGGGGGGGTGGGGGGGGGGGGGGGTGGGGGGGGGGGGGGGTGGGGGGGGGGGGGGGTGGGGGGGGGGGGGGGTGGGGGGGGGGGGGGGTGGGGGGGGGGGGGGGTGGGGGGGGGGGGGGGTGGGGGGGGGGGGGGGTGGGGGGGGGGGGGGGTGGGGGGGGGGGGGGGTGGGGGGGGGGGGGGGTGGGGGGGGGGGGGGGTGGGGGGGGGGGGGGGTGGGGGGGGGGGGGGGTGGGGGGGGGGGGGGGTGGGGGGGGGGGGGGGTGGGGGGGGGGGGGGGTGGGGGGGGGGGGGGGTGGGGGGGGGGGGGGGTGGGGGGGGGGGGGGGTGGGGGGGGGGGGGGGTGGGGGGGGGGGGGGGTGGGGGGGGGGGGGGGTGGGGGGGGGGGGGGGTGGGGGGGGGGGGGGGTGGGGGGGGGGGGGGGTGGGGGGGGGGGGGGGTGGGGGGGGGGGGGGGTGGGGGGGGGGGGGGGTGGGGGGGGGGGGGGGTGGGGGGGGGGGGGGGTGGGGGGGGGGGGGGGTGGGGGGGGGGGGGGGTGGGGGGGGGGGGGGGTGGGGGGGGGGGGGGGTGGGGGGGGGGGGGGGTGGGGGGGGGGGGGGGTGGGGGGGGGGGGGGGTGGGGGGGGGGGGGGGTGGGGGGGGGGGGGGGTGGGGGGGGGGGGGGGTGGGGGGGGGGGGGGGTGGGGGGGGGGGGGGGTGGGGGGGGGGGGGGGTGGGGGGGGGGGGGGGTGGGGGGGGGGGGGGGTGGGGGGGGGGGGGGGTGGGGGGGGGGGGGGGTGGGGGGGGGGGGGGGTGGGGGGGGGGGGGGGTGGGGGGGGGGGGGGGTGGGGGGGGGGGGGGGTGGGGGGGGGGGGGGGTGGGGGGGGGGGGGGGTGGGGGGGGGGGGGGGTGGGGGGGGGGGGGGGTGGGGGGGGGGGGGGGTGGGGGGGGGGGGGGGTGGGGGGGGGGGGGGGTGGGGGGGGGGGGGGGTGGGGGGGGGGGGGGGTGGGGGGGGGGGGGGGTGGGGGGGGGGGGGGGTGGGGGGGGGGGGGGGTGGGGGGGGGGGGGGGTGGGGGGGGGGGGGGGTGGGGGGGGGGGGGGGTGGGGGGGGGGGGGGGTGGGGGGGGGGGGGGGTGGGGGGGGGGGGGGGTGGGGGGGGGGGGGGGTGGGGGGGGGGGGGGGTGGGGGGGGGGGGGGGTGGGGGGGGGGGGGGGTGGGGGGGGGGGGGGGTGGGGGGGGGGGGGGGTGGGGGGGGGGGGGGGTGGGGGGGGGGGGGGGTGGGGGGGGGGGGGGGTGGGGGGGGGGGGGGGTGGGGGGGGGGGGGGGTGGGGGGGGGGGGGGGTGGGGGGGGGGGGGGGTGGGGGGGGGGGGGGGTGGGGGGGGGGGGGGGTGGGGGGGGGGGGGGGTGGGGGGGGGGGGGGGTGGGGGGGGGGGGGGGTGGGGGGGGGGGGGGGTGGGGGGGGGGGGGGGTGGGGGGGGGGGGGGGTGGGGGGGGGGGGGGGTGGGGGGGGGGGGGGGTGGGGGGGGGGGGGGGTGGGGGGGGGGGGGGGTGGGGGGGGGGGGGGGTGGGGGGGGGGGGGGGTGGGGGGGGGGGGGGGTGGGGGGGGGGGGGGGTGGGGGGGGGGGGGGGTGGGGGGGGGGGGGGGTGGGGGGGGGGGGGGGTGGGGGGGGGGGGGGGTGGGGGGGGGGGGGGGTGGGGGGGGGGGGGGGTGGGGGGGGGGGGGGGTGGGGGGGGGGGGGGGTGGGGGGGGGGGGGGGTGGGGGGGGGGGGGGGTGGGGGGGGGGGGGGGTGGGGGGGGGGGGGGGTGGGGGGGGGGGGGGGTGGGGGGGGGGGGGGGTGGGGGGGGGGGGGGGTGGGGGGGGGGGGGGGTGGGGGGGGGGGGGGGTGGGGGGGGGGGGGGGTGGGGGGGGGGGGGGGTGGGGGGGGGGGGGGGTGGGGGGGGGGGGGGGTGGGGGGGGGGGGGGGTGGGGGGGGGGGGGGGTGGGGGGGGGGGGGGGTGGGGGGGGGGGGGGGTGGGGGGGGGGGGGGGTGGGGGGGGGGGGGGGTGGGGGGGGGGGGGGGTGGGGGGGGGGGGGGGTGGGGGGGGGGGGGGGTGGGGGGGGGGGGGGGTGGGGGGGGGGGGGGGTGGGGGGGGGGGGGGGTGGGGGGGGGGGGGGGTGGGGGGGGGGGGGGGTGGGGGGGGGGGGGGGTGGGGGGGGGGGGGGGTGGGGGGGGGGGGGGGTGGGGGGGGGGGGGGGTGGGGGGGGGGGGGGGTGGGGGGGGGGGGGGGTGGGGGGGGGGGGGGGTGGGGGGGGGGGGGGGTGGGGGGGGGGGGGGGTGGGGGGGGGGGGGGGTGGGGGGGGGGGGGGGTGGGGGGGGGGGGGGGTGGGGGGGGGGGGGGGTGGGGGGGGGGGGGGGTGGGGGGGGGGGGGGGTGGGGGGGGGGGGGGGTGGGGGGGGGGGGGGGTGGGGGGGGGGGGGGGTGGGGGGGGGGGGGGGTGGGGGGGGGGGGGGGTGGGGGGGGGGGGGGGTGGGGGGGGGGGGGGGTGGGGGGGGGGGGGGGTGGGGGGGGGGGGGGGTGGGGGGGGGGGGGGGTGGGGGGGGGGGGGGGTGGGGGGGGGGGGGGGTGGGGGGGGGGGGGGGTGGGGGGGGGGGGGGGTGGGGGGGGGGGGGGGTGGGGGGGGGGGGGGGTGGGGGGGGGGGGGGGTGGGGGGGGGGGGGGGTGGGGGGGGGGGGGGGTGGGGGGGGGGGGGGGTGGGGGGGGGGGGGGGTGGGGGGGGGGGGGGGTGGGGGGGGGGGGGGGTGGGGGGGGGGGGGGGTGGGGGGGGGGGGGGGTGGGGGGGGGGGGGGGTGGGGGGGGGGGGGGGTGGGGGGGGGGGGGGGTGGGGGGGGGGGGGGGTGGGGGGGGGGGGGGGTGGGGGGGGGGGGGGGTGGGGGGGGGGGGGGGTGGGGGGGGGGGGGGGTGGGGGGGGGGGGGGGTGGGGGGGGGGGGGGGTGGGGGGGGGGGGGGGTGGGGGGGGGGGGGGGTGGGGGGGGGGGGGGGTGGGGGGGGGGGGGGGTGGGGGGGGGGGGGGGTGGGGGGGGGGGGGGGTGGGGGGGGGGGGGGGTGGGGGGGGGGGGGGGTGGGGGGGGGGGGGGGTGGGGGGGGGGGGGGGTGGGGGGGGGGGGGGGTGGGGGGGGGGGGGGGTGGGGGGGGGGGGGGGTGGGGGGGGGGGGGGGTGGGGGGGGGGGGGGGTGGGGGGGGGGGGGGGTGGGGGGGGGGGGGGGTGGGGGGGGGGGGGGGTGGGGGGGGGGGGGGGTGGGGGGGGGGGGGGGTGGGGGGGGGGGGGGGTGGGGGGGGGGGGGGGTGGGGGGGGGGGGGGGTGGGGGGGGGGGGGGGTGGGGGGGGGGGGGGGTGGGGGGGGGGGGGGGTGGGGGGGGGGGGGGGTGGGGGGGGGGGGGGGTGGGGGGGGGGGGGGGTGGGGGGGGGGGGGGGTGGGGGGGGGGGGGGGTGGGGGGGGGGGGGGGTGGGGGGGGGGGGGGGTGGGGGGGGGGGGGGGTGGGGGGGGGGGGGGGTGGGGGGGGGGGGGGGTGGGGGGGGGGGGGGGTGGGGGGGGGGGGGGGTGGGGGGGGGGGGGGGTGGGGGGGGGGGGGGGTGGGGGGGGGGGGGGGTGGGGGGGGGGGGGGGTGGGGGGGGGGGGGGGTGGGGGGGGGGGGGGGTGGGGGGGGGGGGGGGTGGGGGGGGGGGGGGGTGGGGGGGGGGGGGGGTGGGGGGGGGGGGGGGTGGGGGGGGGGGGGGGTGGGGGGGGGGGGGGGTGGGGGGGGGGGGGGGTGGGGGGGGGGGGGGGTGGGGGGGGGGGGGGGTGGGGGGGGGGGGGGGTGGGGGGGGGGGGGGGTGGGGGGGGGGGGGGGTGGGGGGGGGGGGGGGTGGGGGGGGGGGGGGGTGGGGGGGGGGGGGGGTGGGGGGGGGGGGGGGTGGGGGGGGGGGGGGGTGGGGGGGGGGGGGGGTGGGGGGGGGGGGGGGTGGGGGGGGGGGGGGGTGGGGGGGGGGGGGGGTGGGGGGGGGGGGGGGTGGGGGGGGGGGGGGGTGGGGGGGGGGGGGGGTGGGGGGGGGGGGGGGTGGGGGGGGGGGGGGGTGGGGGGGGGGGGGGGTGGGGGGGGGGGGGGGTGGGGGGGGGGGGGGGTGGGGGGGGGGGGGGGTGGGGGGGGGGGGGGGTGGGGGGGGGGGGGGGTGGGGGGGGGGGGGGGTGGGGGGGGGGGGGGGTGGGGGGGGGGGGGGGTGGGGGGGGGGGGGGGTGGGGGGGGGGGGGGGTGGGGGGGGGGGGGGGTGGGGGGGGGGGGGGGTGGGGGGGGGGGGGGGTGGGGGGGGGGGGGGGTGGGGGGGGGGGGGGGTGGGGGGGGGGGGGGGTGGGGGGGGGGGGGGGTGGGGGGGGGGGGGGGTGGGGGGGGGGGGGGGTGGGGGGGGGGGGGGGTGGGGGGGGGGGGGGGTGGGGGGGGGGGGGGGTGGGGGGGGGGGGGGGTGGGGGGGGGGGGGGGTGGGGGGGGGGGGGGGTGGGGGGGGGGGGGGGTGGGGGGGGGGGGGGGTGGGGGGGGGGGGGGGTGGGGGGGGGGGGGGGTGGGGGGGGGGGGGGGTGGGGGGGGGGGGGGGTGGGGGGGGGGGGGGGTGGGGGGGGGGGGGGGTGGGGGGGGGGGGGGGTGGGGGGGGGGGGGGGTGGGGGGGGGGGGGGGTGGGGGGGGGGGGGGGTGGGGGGGGGGGGGGGTGGGGGGGGGGGGGGGTGGGGGGGGGGGGGGGTGGGGGGGGGGGGGGGTGGGGGGGGGGGGGGGTGGGGGGGGGGGGGGGTGGGGGGGGGGGGGGGTGGGGGGGGGGGGGGGTGGGGGGGGGGGGGGGTGGGGGGGGGGGGGGGTGGGGGGGGGGGGGGGTGGGGGGGGGGGGGGGTGGGGGGGGGGGGGGGTGGGGGGGGGGGGGGGTGGGGGGGGGGGGGGGTGGGGGGGGGGGGGGGTGGGGGGGGGGGGGGGTGGGGGGGGGGGGGGGTGGGGGGGGGGGGGGGTGGGGGGGGGGGGGGGTGGGGGGGGGGGGGGGTGGGGGGGGGGGGGGGTGGGGGGGGGGGGGGGTGGGGGGGGGGGGGGGTGGGGGGGGGGGGGGGTGGGGGGGGGGGGGGGTGGGGGGGGGGGGGGGTGGGGGGGGGGGGGGGTGGGGGGGGGGGGGGGTGGGGGGGGGGGGGGGTGGGGGGGGGGGGGGGTGGGGGGGGGGGGGGGTGGGGGGGGGGGGGGGTGGGGGGGGGGGGGGGTGGGGGGGGGGGGGGGTGGGGGGGGGGGGGGGTGGGGGGGGGGGGGGGTGGGGGGGGGGGGGGGTGGGGGGGGGGGGGGGTGGGGGGGGGGGGGGGTGGGGGGGGGGGGGGGTGGGGGGGGGGGGGGGTGGGGGGGGGGGGGGGTGGGGGGGGGGGGGGGTGGGGGGGGGGGGGGGTGGGGGGGGGGGGGGGTGGGGGGGGGGGGGGGTGGGGGGGGGGGGGGGTGGGGGGGGGGGGGGGTGGGGGGGGGGGGGGGTGGGGGGGGGGGGGGGTGGGGGGGGGGGGGGGTGGGGGGGGGGGGGGGTGGGGGGGGGGGGGGGTGGGGGGGGGGGGGGGTGGGGGGGGGGGGGGGTGGGGGGGGGGGGGGGTGGGGGGGGGGGGGGGTGGGGGGGGGGGGGGGTGGGGGGGGGGGGGGGTGGGGGGGGGGGGGGGTGGGGGGGGGGGGGGGTGGGGGGGGGGGGGGGTGGGGGGGGGGGGGGGTGGGGGGGGGGGGGGGTGGGGGGGGGGGGGGGTGGGGGGGGGGGGGGGTGGGGGGGGGGGGGGGTGGGGGGGGGGGGGGGTGGGGGGGGGGGGGGGTGGGGGGGGGGGGGGGTGGGGGGGGGGGGGGGTGGGGGGGGGGGGGGGTGGGGGGGGGGGGGGGTGGGGGGGGGGGGGGGTGGGGGGGGGGGGGGGTGGGGGGGGGGGGGGGTGGGGGGGGGGGGGGGTGGGGGGGGGGGGGGGTGGGGGGGGGGGGGGGTGGGGGGGGGGGGGGGTGGGGGGGGGGGGGGGTGGGGGGGGGGGGGGGTGGGGGGGGGGGGGGGTGGGGGGGGGGGGGGGTGGGGGGGGGGGGGGGTGGGGGGGGGGGGGGGTGGGGGGGGGGGGGGGTGGGGGGGGGGGGGGGTGGGGGGGGGGGGGGGTGGGGGGGGGGGGGGGTGGGGGGGGGGGGGGGTGGGGGGGGGGGGGGGTGGGGGGGGGGGGGGGTGGGGGGGGGGGGGGGTGGGGGGGGGGGGGGGTGGGGGGGGGGGGGGGTGGGGGGGGGGGGGGGTGGGGGGGGGGGGGGGTGGGGGGGGGGGGGGGTGGGGGGGGGGGGGGGTGGGGGGGGGGGGGGGTGGGGGGGGGGGGGGGTGGGGGGGGGGGGGGGTGGGGGGGGGGGGGGGTGGGGGGGGGGGGGGGTGGGGGGGGGGGGGGGTGGGGGGGGGGGGGGGTGGGGGGGGGGGGGGGTGGGGGGGGGGGGGGGTGGGGGGGGGGGGGGGTGGGGGGGGGGGGGGGTGGGGGGGGGGGGGGGTGGGGGGGGGGGGGGGTGGGGGGGGGGGGGGGTGGGGGGGGGGGGGGGTGGGGGGGGGGGGGGGTGGGGGGGGGGGGGGGTGGGGGGGGGGGGGGGTGGGGGGGGGGGGGGGTGGGGGGGGGGGGGGGTGGGGGGGGGGGGGGGTGGGGGGGGGGGGGGGTGGGGGGGGGGGGGGGTGGGGGGGGGGGGGGGTGGGGGGGGGGGGGGGTGGGGGGGGGGGGGGGTGGGGGGGGGGGGGGGTGGGGGGGGGGGGGGGTGGGGGGGGGGGGGGGTGGGGGGGGGGGGGGGTGGGGGGGGGGGGGGGTGGGGGGGGGGGGGGGTGGGGGGGGGGGGGGGTGGGGGGGGGGGGGGGTGGGGGGGGGGGGGGGTGGGGGGGGGGGGGGGTGGGGGGGGGGGGGGGTGGGGGGGGGGGGGGGTGGGGGGGGGGGGGGGTGGGGGGGGGGGGGGGTGGGGGGGGGGGGGGGTGGGGGGGGGGGGGGGTGGGGGGGGGGGGGGGTGGGGGGGGGGGGGGGTGGGGGGGGGGGGGGGTGGGGGGGGGGGGGGGTGGGGGGGGGGGGGGGTGGGGGGGGGGGGGGGTGGGGGGGGGGGGGGGTGGGGGGGGGGGGGGGTGGGGGGGGGGGGGGGTGGGGGGGGGGGGGGGTGGGGGGGGGGGGGGGTGGGGGGGGGGGGGGGTGGGGGGGGGGGGGGGTGGGGGGGGGGGGGGGTGGGGGGGGGGGGGGGTGGGGGGGGGGGGGGGTGGGGGGGGGGGGGGGTGGGGGGGGGGGGGGGTGGGGGGGGGGGGGGGTGGGGGGGGGGGGGGGTGGGGGGGGGGGGGGGTGGGGGGGGGGGGGGGTGGGGGGGGGGGGGGGTGGGGGGGGGGGGGGGTGGGGGGGGGGGGGGGTGGGGGGGGGGGGGGGTGGGGGGGGGGGGGGGTGGGGGGGGGGGGGGGTGGGGGGGGGGGGGGGTGGGGGGGGGGGGGGGTGGGGGGGGGGGGGGGTGGGGGGGGGGGGGGGTGGGGGGGGGGGGGGGTGGGGGGGGGGGGGGGTGGGGGGGGGGGGGGGTGGGGGGGGGGGGGGGTGGGGGGGGGGGGGGGTGGGGGGGGGGGGGGGTGGGGGGGGGGGGGGGTGGGGGGGGGGGGGGGTGGGGGGGGGGGGGGGTGGGGGGGGGGGGGGGTGGGGGGGGGGGGGGGTGGGGGGGGGGGGGGGTGGGGGGGGGGGGGGGTGGGGGGGGGGGGGGGTGGGGGGGGGGGGGGGTGGGGGGGGGGGGGGGTGGGGGGGGGGGGGGGTGGGGGGGGGGGGGGGTGGGGGGGGGGGGGGGTGGGGGGGGGGGGGGGTGGGGGGGGGGGGGGGTGGGGGGGGGGGGGGGTGGGGGGGGGGGGGGGTGGGGGGGGGGGGGGGTGGGGGGGGGGGGGGGTGGGGGGGGGGGGGGGTGGGGGGGGGGGGGGGTGGGGGGGGGGGGGGGTGGGGGGGGGGGGGGGTGGGGGGGGGGGGGGGTGGGGGGGGGGGGGGGTGGGGGGGGGGGGGGGTGGGGGGGGGGGGGGGTGGGGGGGGGGGGGGGTGGGGGGGGGGGGGGGTGGGGGGGGGGGGGGGTGGGGGGGGGGGGGGGTGGGGGGGGGGGGGGGTGGGGGGGGGGGGGGGTGGGGGGGGGGGGGGGTGGGGGGGGGGGGGGGTGGGGGGGGGGGGGGGTGGGGGGGGGGGGGGGTGGGGGGGGGGGGGGGTGGGGGGGGGGGGGGGTGGGGGGGGGGGGGGGTGGGGGGGGGGGGGGGTGGGGGGGGGGGGGGGTGGGGGGGGGGGGGGGTGGGGGGGGGGGGGGGTGGGGGGGGGGGGGGGTGGGGGGGGGGGGGGGTGGGGGGGGGGGGGGGTGGGGGGGGGGGGGGGTGGGGGGGGGGGGGGGTGGGGGGGGGGGGGGGTGGGGGGGGGGGGGGGTGGGGGGGGGGGGGGGTGGGGGGGGGGGGGGGTGGGGGGGGGGGGGGGTGGGGGGGGGGGGGGGTGGGGGGGGGGGGGGGTGGGGGGGGGGGGGGGTGGGGGGGGGGGGGGGTGGGGGGGGGGGGGGGTGGGGGGGGGGGGGGGTGGGGGGGGGGGGGGGTGGGGGGGGGGGGGGGTGGGGGGGGGGGGGGGTGGGGGGGGGGGGGGGTGGGGGGGGGGGGGGGTGGGGGGGGGGGGGGGTGGGGGGGGGGGGGGGTGGGGGGGGGGGGGGGTGGGGGGGGGGGGGGGTGGGGGGGGGGGGGGGTGGGGGGGGGGGGGGGTGGGGGGGGGGGGGGGTGGGGGGGGGGGGGGGTGGGGGGGGGGGGGGGTGGGGGGGGGGGGGGGTGGGGGGGGGGGGGGGTGGGGGGGGGGGGGGGTGGGGGGGGGGGGGGGTGGGGGGGGGGGGGGGTGGGGGGGGGGGGGGGTGGGGGGGGGGGGGGGTGGGGGGGGGGGGGGGTGGGGGGGGGGGGGGGTGGGGGGGGGGGGGGGTGGGGGGGGGGGGGGGTGGGGGGGGGGGGGGGTGGGGGGGGGGGGGGGTGGGGGGGGGGGGGGGTGGGGGGGGGGGGGGGTGGGGGGGGGGGGGGGTGGGGGGGGGGGGGGGTGGGGGGGGGGGGGGGTGGGGGGGGGGGGGGGTGGGGGGGGGGGGGGGTGGGGGGGGGGGGGGGTGGGGGGGGGGGGGGGTGGGGGGGGGGGGGGGTGGGGGGGGGGGGGGGTGGGGGGGGGGGGGGGTGGGGGGGGGGGGGGGTGGGGGGGGGGGGGGGTGGGGGGGGGGGGGGGTGGGGGGGGGGGGGGGTGGGGGGGGGGGGGGGTGGGGGGGGGGGGGGGTGGGGGGGGGGGGGGGTGGGGGGGGGGGGGGGTGGGGGGGGGGGGGGGTGGGGGGGGGGGGGGGTGGGGGGGGGGGGGGGTGGGGGGGGGGGGGGGTGGGGGGGGGGGGGGGTGGGGGGGGGGGGGGGTGGGGGGGGGGGGGGGTGGGGGGGGGGGGGGGTGGGGGGGGGGGGGGGTGGGGGGGGGGGGGGGTGGGGGGGGGGGGGGGTGGGGGGGGGGGGGGGTGGGGGGGGGGGGGGGTGGGGGGGGGGGGGGGTGGGGGGGGGGGGGGGTGGGGGGGGGGGGGGGTGGGGGGGGGGGGGGGTGGGGGGGGGGGGGGGTGGGGGGGGGGGGGGGTGGGGGGGGGGGGGGGTGGGGGGGGGGGGGGGTGGGGGGGGGGGGGGGTGGGGGGGGGGGGGGGTGGGGGGGGGGGGGGGTGGGGGGGGGGGGGGGTGGGGGGGGGGGGGGGTGGGGGGGGGGGGGGGTGGGGGGGGGGGGGGGTGGGGGGGGGGGGGGGTGGGGGGGGGGGGGGGTGGGGGGGGGGGGGGGTGGGGGGGGGGGGGGGTGGGGGGGGGGGGGGGTGGGGGGGGGGGGGGGTGGGGGGGGGGGGGGGTGGGGGGGGGGGGGGGTGGGGGGGGGGGGGGGTGGGGGGGGGGGGGGGTGGGGGGGGGGGGGGGTGGGGGGGGGGGGGGGTGGGGGGGGGGGGGGGTGGGGGGGGGGGGGGGTGGGGGGGGGGGGGGGTGGGGGGGGGGGGGGGTGGGGGGGGGGGGGGGTGGGGGGGGGGGGGGGTGGGGGGGGGGGGGGGTGGGGGGGGGGGGGGGTGGGGGGGGGGGGGGGTGGGGGGGGGGGGGGGTGGGGGGGGGGGGGGGTGGGGGGGGGGGGGGGTGGGGGGGGGGGGGGGTGGGGGGGGGGGGGGGTGGGGGGGGGGGGGGGTGGGGGGGGGGGGGGGTGGGGGGGGGGGGGGGTGGGGGGGGGGGGGGGTGGGGGGGGGGGGGGGTGGGGGGGGGGGGGGGTGGGGGGGGGGGGGGGTGGGGGGGGGGGGGGGTGGGGGGGGGGGGGGGTGGGGGGGGGGGGGGGTGGGGGGGGGGGGGGGTGGGGGGGGGGGGGGGTGGGGGGGGGGGGGGGTGGGGGGGGGGGGGGGTGGGGGGGGGGGGGGGTGGGGGGGGGGGGGGGTGGGGGGGGGGGGGGGTGGGGGGGGGGGGGGGTGGGGGGGGGGGGGGGTGGGGGGGGGGGGGGGTGGGGGGGGGGGGGGGTGGGGGGGGGGGGGGGTGGGGGGGGGGGGGGGTGGGGGGGGGGGGGGGTGGGGGGGGGGGGGGGTGGGGGGGGGGGGGGGTGGGGGGGGGGGGGGGTGGGGGGGGGGGGGGGTGGGGGGGGGGGGGGGTGGGGGGGGGGGGGGGTGGGGGGGGGGGGGGGTGGGGGGGGGGGGGGGTGGGGGGGGGGGGGGGTGGGGGGGGGGGGGGGTGGGGGGGGGGGGGGGTGGGGGGGGGGGGGGGTGGGGGGGGGGGGGGGTGGGGGGGGGGGGGGGTGGGGGGGGGGGGGGGTGGGGGGGGGGGGGGGTGGGGGGGGGGGGGGGTGGGGGGGGGGGGGGGTGGGGGGGGGGGGGGGTGGGGGGGGGGGGGGGTGGGGGGGGGGGGGGGTGGGGGGGGGGGGGGGTGGGGGGGGGGGGGGGTGGGGGGGGGGGGGGGTGGGGGGGGGGGGGGGTGGGGGGGGGGGGGGGTGGGGGGGGGGGGGGGTGGGGGGGGGGGGGGGTGGGGGGGGGGGGGGGTGGGGGGGGGGGGGGGTGGGGGGGGGGGGGGGTGGGGGGGGGGGGGGGTGGGGGGGGGGGGGGGTGGGGGGGGGGGGGGGTGGGGGGGGGGGGGGGTGGGGGGGGGGGGGGGTGGGGGGGGGGGGGGGTGGGGGGGGGGGGGGGTGGGGGGGGGGGGGGGTGGGGGGGGGGGGGGGTGGGGGGGGGGGGGGGTGGGGGGGGGGGGGGGTGGGGGGGGGGGGGGGTGGGGGGGGGGGGGGGTGGGGGGGGGGGGGGGTGGGGGGGGGGGGGGGTGGGGGGGGGGGGGGGTGGGGGGGGGGGGGGGTGGGGGGGGGGGGGGGTGGGGGGGGGGGGGGGTGGGGGGGGGGGGGGGTGGGGGGGGGGGGGGGTGGGGGGGGGGGGGGGTGGGGGGGGGGGGGGGTGGGGGGGGGGGGGGGTGGGGGGGGGGGGGGGTGGGGGGGGGGGGGGGTGGGGGGGGGGGGGGGTGGGGGGGGGGGGGGGTGGGGGGGGGGGGGGGTGGGGGGGGGGGGGGGTGGGGGGGGGGGGGGGTGGGGGGGGGGGGGGGTGGGGGGGGGGGGGGGTGGGGGGGGGGGGGGGTGGGGGGGGGGGGGGGTGGGGGGGGGGGGGGGTGGGGGGGGGGGGGGGTGGGGGGGGGGGGGGGTGGGGGGGGGGGGGGGTGGGGGGGGGGGGGGGTGGGGGGGGGGGGGGGTGGGGGGGGGGGGGGGTGGGGGGGGGGGGGGGTGGGGGGGGGGGGGGGTGGGGGGGGGGGGGGGTGGGGGGGGGGGGGGGTGGGGGGGGGGGGGGGTGGGGGGGGGGGGGGGTGGGGGGGGGGGGGGGTGGGGGGGGGGGGGGGTGGGGGGGGGGGGGGGTGGGGGGGGGGGGGGGTGGGGGGGGGGGGGGGTGGGGGGGGGGGGGGGTGGGGGGGGGGGGGGGTGGGGGGGGGGGGGGGTGGGGGGGGGGGGGGGTGGGGGGGGGGGGGGGTGGGGGGGGGGGGGGGTGGGGGGGGGGGGGGGTGGGGGGGGGGGGGGGTGGGGGGGGGGGGGGGTGGGGGGGGGGGGGGGTGGGGGGGGGGGGGGGTGGGGGGGGGGGGGGGTGGGGGGGGGGGGGGGTGGGGGGGGGGGGGGGTGGGGGGGGGGGGGGGTGGGGGGGGGGGGGGGTGGGGGGGGGGGGGGGTGGGGGGGGGGGGGGGTGGGGGGGGGGGGGGGTGGGGGGGGGGGGGGGTGGGGGGGGGGGGGGGTGGGGGGGGGGGGGGGTGGGGGGGGGGGGGGGTGGGGGGGGGGGGGGGTGGGGGGGGGGGGGGGTGGGGGGGGGGGGGGGTGGGGGGGGGGGGGGGTGGGGGGGGGGGGGGGTGGGGGGGGGGGGGGGTGGGGGGGGGGGGGGGTGGGGGGGGGGGGGGGTGGGGGGGGGGGGGGGTGGGGGGGGGGGGGGGTGGGGGGGGGGGGGGGTGGGGGGGGGGGGGGGTGGGGGGGGGGGGGGGTGGGGGGGGGGGGGGGTGGGGGGGGGGGGGGGTGGGGGGGGGGGGGGGTGGGGGGGGGGGGGGGTGGGGGGGGGGGGGGGTGGGGGGGGGGGGGGGTGGGGGGGGGGGGGGGTGGGGGGGGGGGGGGGTGGGGGGGGGGGGGGGTGGGGGGGGGGGGGGGTGGGGGGGGGGGGGGGTGGGGGGGGGGGGGGGTGGGGGGGGGGGGGGGTGGGGGGGGGGGGGGGTGGGGGGGGGGGGGGGTGGGGGGGGGGGGGGGTGGGGGGGGGGGGGGGTGGGGGGGGGGGGGGGTGGGGGGGGGGGGGGGTGGGGGGGGGGGGGGGTGGGGGGGGGGGGGGGTGGGGGGGGGGGGGGGTGGGGGGGGGGGGGGGTGGGGGGGGGGGGGGGTGGGGGGGGGGGGGGGTGGGGGGGGGGGGGGGTGGGGGGGGGGGGGGGTGGGGGGGGGGGGGGGTGGGGGGGGGGGGGGGTGGGGGGGGGGGGGGGTGGGGGGGGGGGGGGGTGGGGGGGGGGGGGGGTGGGGGGGGGGGGGGGTGGGGGGGGGGGGGGGTGGGGGGGGGGGGGGGTGGGGGGGGGGGGGGGTGGGGGGGGGGGGGGGTGGGGGGGGGGGGGGGTGGGGGGGGGGGGGGGTGGGGGGGGGGGGGGGTGGGGGGGGGGGGGGGTGGGGGGGGGGGGGGGTGGGGGGGGGGGGGGGTGGGGGGGGGGGGGGGTGGGGGGGGGGGGGGGTGGGGGGGGGGGGGGGTGGGGGGGGGGGGGGGTGGGGGGGGGGGGGGGTGGGGGGGGGGGGGGGTGGGGGGGGGGGGGGGTGGGGGGGGGGGGGGGTGGGGGGGGGGGGGGGTGGGGGGGGGGGGGGGTGGGGGGGGGGGGGGGTGGGGGGGGGGGGGGGTGGGGGGGGGGGGGGGTGGGGGGGGGGGGGGGGGGGGGGGGGGGGGGGTGGGGGGGGGGGGGGGTGGGGGGGGGGGGGGGTGGGGGGGGGGGGGGGTGGGGGGGGGGGGGGGTGGGGGGGGGGGGGGGTGGGGGGGGGGGGGGGTGGGGGGGGGGGGGGTTGGGGGAGATGAGCAGTGGCTAGCCAACATCCAAATGACAAAGTGTACCTCATGGACCTGGCAAAAAGCCTTGCGGGGGTGTCTCTAGCACCAGGACACCAGCATGTGCCATGCAGTCCTGGTGGAGATTGTTAGATTTAGTTTAGAGTCAGGGATCTGCCCAGCAGTGTGTGTGTGAGTGCAGTTTATAGAAACTTCCCAAGAGATAAATGTAAAAGGTAAAACTTACATTTATTCAAGCATCTCCAGTTCACAGCTTTGTTCCAGGAAAAAGGGTAGATAGAAAGAAACCCTAGCCTAAAGAGATTACTTTCCCTACGACAAGTGGGCACAACTAACGCGCCATCACATGTGTGCAGGTGAGAGGATGCTACAGTGGGAAAGCCCCACTGTGGCAGGCTGCCATTGACCTTGCGCTCAAGTCAAAGGCTAGAACAGAAGTGAAACCAGCATGGGGAAGAAAGGAAGTTAGTGGAAGTTAGTCCTGGCCCAGACAAGGAGGGCAAACAAGAGAGGCAACATCACAGTTAGAGTGAGATACATAGCACCCCCCAGTGTCCAGGCATGCAGAAGTTGCTTATTCCAACAGAGATGTGGGTGGGCATCACCTTGTGGTACCTCACTAGCCTGAGCTATGACTACCTGGTTCAACACCATTTCAGCGTTGGAGTGTCTGCAATTGGTGACGTAGTCGTGGAGGTGTGCCTGCCCATCGGGGCGGAGCTCTTCAAAAAGACCTCATTGGTTATAACTATCTCAAGATTTCTGCTTCTGTCTCAGCTTGCCCTCTCAAGAACTCAATGAGTGTGAAGGATTGGGTCTGTGTGTGTGGATGTGGAGAATGGCTTCTTCCCTGTGTTTCCTGCCATGAAGGTGGAACAGGAAGTAGAGCTTATGAAGAGTGTAAAGTCAACGAGAAACACTGAAAGAGGAGATGGGATCAGATAGAGATTGACAGGAAAAGATTGACATCTCAAAAAGGATATTGAAGAGATAGAAAAAGTGCAGAGAAGGGCAACAAGGATGATTGAGGGATTGGAGCACCTTCCTTATGAGGAGAGGCTGCAGTGTTTGGGACTCTTTAGTTTGGAGAGGAGGCGGCTGAGGGGGGATATGATTGAAGTCTATAAAATGATGCATGGGGTAGAAAATGTTGACAGAGAGAATTTTTTCTCTCTTTCTCACAATACTAGAACCAGGGGGCATTCATTGAAAATGCTGGGGGGAAGAATTAGGACTAATCAAAGGAAACACTTCTTCACGCAACGTGTGATTGGTGTTTGGAATATGCTGCCACAGGAGGTGGTGATGGCCACTCACCTGGATAGCTTTAAAAGGGGCTTGGACAGATTGATAGAGGAGAAGTCGATTTATGGCTACCAATCTTGATCCTCTTTGATCTGAGATTGCAAATGCCTTAACAGTCCAGGTGCTCGGGAGCAACAGCCGCAGAAGGCCATTGCTTTCACATCCTGCATGTGAGCTCCCAAAGGCACCTGGTGGGCCACTGCGAGTAGCAGAGAGCTGGACTAGATGGACTCTGGTCTGATCCAGCTGGCTTGTTCTTATGTTCTTATCTTCTTATGAAAAAGGAAGGGAACTGAAGAAAAGTAAAAAAATATCTAAACAAATAGCCTCTTTAATGGCTATAGCATGACTGAATGGCCACAGGAGAGATCTCAACACGATAGGGACAAAGTCGGGAGAATGATATTCCCTGCTGAAATTCCCTGGACCGCACACCTTTATCTTCCATTCCAGCTTTAAAATCAAAGTTATAGACATGTTCAGTGAGATCCCGTCAACTGGCATCACTTGCTATCAAGCCTTTTAGCTGCCTAGTTGAATCCATTTATTTTTAATGGTAAAGACATATAGGAAATTTAGAGCCAACAGTTGTAGAGTATGTATTATAAATGTCAGAGATTTTGAGTTAGAGGACCGGTAAAAAACTTTATGTACACGTTTTATACAAGCGTAGCTCCTTGCCCAGTTGTAACAGAAAGGCCTGATTAACATTACTTCTTACCTTTTTATTCGTTCCTTCTTGATACCCTGGTGATCTGTGATTTCATCTAAATTTGAACCAACCAGGCATTCAGTAATAGTAGGAACCCAGGATATCCCCTGAGTCTGCAGAAAAACCTACTGGGGGTGAGTATGCTCTCTAGCTACAGATTTAAATAGTTGCAGGCAGGAAACATGTGAGAATTAATTATATAGATGCCACCAGATTTCTTAGTAACACTGCCAACTTGAAATTTCCAGTTTCTCGATAGGGATTCTCAAGCATATGGTCGTCCCCCACGGATGACATAAGCCGTCCCATGATCCATTCACGACATTAGATCCATGTGCCACCGCACCAAACAATAATTAGAAATATGTATAAATTAATCAAATACTGCTGCATTCTCCACTGTCACCAGGACCCTCAAAGATTAGAGTATTATCTGTGCATGTGCAGGTAACACTTTATTTAATTAGTGGGAGGGGGGAATTTACCCCCCTTACATTTCTTGTAACATTTTAATTTTTCTTGCAAACCTAGGGGATTTACCAAGTTTGAACAAAAATCTGTTCTGGATGAGCATGGCCCCAATCTGTGGATTTAGATATCGGCAGATAATGGACACACTTGGGAAATAGTATATTGATGATGATAAGCCTAAAACAGATTCACAGCATAAACCAGTGGTTCCCAAACTTATTTGGCCTACCGCCCCCTTTCCAGAAAACATATTACTTAGCGCCCCCTGGAAATTATTATTATTATTATTATTTATTTAATTTATTATACCGCCCTATCCCCGAAGGGCTCAGGGCGGTGAACAATATAAATATATAAAACATACAGTTGAATTAAAATAAGCATATTCTAAAAACAGTATCCCACAAAAACCCGCATACAACCCGCCCAGAAAGCACAATGGGTCCCAAGATGTTACGGGCCCCTATATGGCAGAGGCAAATTAATTCTTTTAAAATTTTAATAGCAATTAAACAGAAAGATATATGTATTAATGTTTCTACCTGTGGCCATCACCGCCCCCCTGGATAGCTGCAGCACCCACCAGGGGGTGGTGGCGCCCACTTTGGGAATCACTGGCATAAACAAACAGCTTAAAAAAGGACAATTAATTTCTGCAGTCAGGTGGAAATTCCCAGGAACTCTTGAGACCAAATTCCACAGTGACAAATTTGCTAACAATTTGTGCATTTTGTATGATTGTCTATTGGTATCAATAGCTTTTTTTAAAAAAGGATGTTTCAAAGTAGGGTTGCCCATTGTGGGTTGAGAAACTCCTGGAGAGATGGATGTGAATCCTGATGAGGAAGGAGCTCACCAGGGATGTGATCCCATAGAATCCACCCTAAAAATCAGCTATTTTCTCAGAGGAATTGATCTCTGCCGTCTGGAGGTCAGCTGTAATTCCAGGTGACCTCCAGGCCTCATGCAGAGATTGGCAGCCCTAGTTGCGAACATTCCTGGCAGGCTGTGATTTATACTACGCACTTCCAAAGAGGTGTTACCAGATTGGCAAATATGAACATTGGGCCTTTCCCCACTTACCTTCTGCTGCGCGCTACTCGGGCCAAGTAGCGCGGGGTCCCGCAGAACTCCGCACTACAGGGGCAGCGACAACGCAGCAGCCCCGAAGCTGCCGCTCTCACGCCCCCTCCGCGCGTGTCATTCCTGGTGCTCTTCAAAACGGTGCCTTTTGATGACCCTGCAGAGCGCGGGGTCGTGGGTAAGCCCGGGCGCGCACCAGAAATAACGAGCGCAGTGAGTAGCACGCAGCGGCGGTGGTAGAAGAAAAAGTGGGGAAAGGCCCATTGACCACAATACCAATATTACAAGTGTCAAAGACTTATTTCGTGAAGGAGAATTTCACTTGTGCAACATCAAATTGTTTATGTATCTGCCCACCCACCAGAGGCCCGCCAGGCACCTACTCTCCTGGGGTTTTGGTGCCTGGTGAAGATCAGCCTGGGCCTTTGACTGATCCCCCCCTACTGGGATGGGGGGGGGGCTTGAGGGCTTCTGTTCTCCCACTTTTGGGTATAGTTAGGATGTGAGTTTTAGAGTCTAGAATGTTTTAAGGTTTTAGGATTGGGTTTATAATGGTTTTACTGTTGTATGGAATTTTATTAAGGCTTTTATTGGCCCTTTTCACACAAATCATCTAAAACATTTGTAAAACTTTTTCAATCTGCCCCCCCCCCTTTACCACAATGTTAGTCCACACTCACCTCTTTGAAATGATTCCTGGCTGTCATCCTCTGCCCCCTTAAAGTTAAGTGCTGAATAGGTGCTTCAGTGCTTCAAAACTTCTTGCTATGATTTTCATAGGCCGTTTCCACACAGAGGCGGAAACGGCTAAGTCGGCGCATTTTGCGCCGACCCGACGACGCTGGGACCGTCTGCACGGACAGTCCCAGAAAGAACCGGGGAGACGGCGCCTGGTCGCCTTACCTGCTCTCCGGCCCTCCGGCGCGTCACCGGGGCCTGGGGACAGGCCTCCCCTGCCCTGCACGCCTGCTTCCGGGTCGCAGAGCAGGGGGGCGTGTCCCCAGGCCCCGGCAATGCGCCGGAGGGCCGGAGAGCAGGTAAGGGAAGCAAGGGGGTGGGGTGGGGGAGCGCCGGGAAGCCGCTGCTGTTCACACGGCAGCGGCTTCCAGCCGGCATTTCCCCAACAAGAGCACTTCCCAGTGCTCTGGGAAAATGCCAGCGTGGGGATGGGCGGGCGGCACGAGGGCGGCGCGGCTGCGATGCAGCTGCGCCCCCTGTGCGAATGGCGGCCTGGGGACGGCGTTTTTGCTGTCCCCAGGCCGCCATAATCCGCCTATGCGGAAACGGCCATAGCTCATATAGTTGCTGCTTTGAAGATTTAACCCGCACAAAAAATTTTAAAACCCAGAAATTGTTAAAATAAACAGGCTAAGGGGATTGGAGTGGTCTCAGAAAATTTTGCCAAGGAGGAAGTTTGGGGACGGCACAGAAATGTGGGGAATGTAAACAGATCTCACAGCAACTGAAGATGTTTTGGAAACATTTCTAACCAAAGAATCATTTTAAAAGGGGATTCATTTAACACATTTTGAGGCTGGAAATAAAACATTTTTGGGACATAAGGGGGAAAATACAATATGGAACTCCATTTTATTTCCTGCCTCAAAATTTTTTAAAAAGGTTTGTGGGGAAAGGGCCATTGTAACCTAAATTTTATTTTGTTTCACTCTAACTGCACCAAACATTTCCCAATTCTTAGTTTTCTTTCAGACTTATTTAGCAGCCTTGGCACATTATAATAGATTTCTAGAACAGTGCGTGTCTGTGGTCTGAGCCCAGATTTTGACATGGCTGTATATTCAGCTGTAAAAGTCCATGACTTCTGCCAGGGGCACACCAGGAATCAGGGATAGTGGGGGAGAGCTTTCTTTTCTCTGTTTACTGGTTTTCTCTGAACTCTGGATCCAGTATGAGAGGCCTGCCCATTCCCACACGTGTGGTAAATTGGTCAAGAGCTGCAGACTGTGATGTGGAGAACCAAGTTTGTTTGCCCATTTCCCAACATGAAGCCGGCAGGATGACCTTGGATGAGTTACAGTTCTCTTCGAACTCTCTTAACCCCATTCACTTCACAAGGTGTCTGTTGTGGGGAGAAGAAGGGTTGTTTCTCCTTAAAGGTTGAGAAAAGCAGCGTATAAAAAGCAATGCTGCTTCTTCATATGAGCACACAGACATCTTACTGGGTAAACGCAGGTCTGTCAGCATAAACTGCCTTACAGGATAGTTGTGTGACTAAAATAAAGAAGAAGAAGAAGAAGAAGAAGAAGAAGAAGAAGAAGAAGAAGAAGAAGAAGAAGAAGAAGAAGAGTTTAGAGTTATATCCCCCTTTTTTCTCCTGCAGGAGACTCAAAGGGGCTTACAATCTCCTTGCCCTTCCCCCCTCACAACAAACACCCTGTGAGGTAGGTGGGGCTGAGAGAGCTCCGAGAAGCTGTGACTAGCCCAAGGTCACCCAGCTGACGTGTGTGGGAGTGTACAGGCTAATCTGAATTCCCCAGAGAAGCCTCCACAGCTCAGGCGGCAGAGCTAGGAATCAAACCAGGTTCCTCCAGATTAGATACATGAGCTCTTAACCTACTACGCCACTGCTGCTCCTGTGTTAAGTAACTGTGTATAAAGTAACTGTGTATAGTCCTTGGAAGACACAAATAAATATATTTTCTTATAATCTTTGCCCAGATAAAAAAAATGTAGACTGCCTTTAAAAAATGTAGAATGCCTCAGTTCCAGTCACTGCCATTTCCAATAAAAGGACTGCAGACATCATGTGTCAGGAGAGAGCTTTTTCTACCAGAGACTCCGGAGAGCTGTGGTTCATCAGAGTAGACAATACTGAATTAGGCGAGCAAATGCTCTGAGTTGGTTTAAGGCAGTTCCCTGTTTTCATATTCATCAGTGAAACTCCTTTAGATTTCCAATTCGGATAAAAGCAAAGCTCTCTGCGCCAGAGGCTTTGTCCCAAGGGAGACCTCTGGATAATTAACTCATCTCTTTGTTATGCCTTGACTAACTGATCAGAATTCTAGTTGCTAACGGGAATTTGCATATTTCCTGTAAGACATCCCTCAGAGCGACCGTGCGGGAATGTAAGCCGCATAATGGTTCCCACTCTTATTTTACGATTCCCAGGTTACCTTCAGGCTGTCCTTCAGATTTATTTGAAGATAGTTCTTGTTCTACTTGTCAGTTCCTGATCTTGCCCTTCCCTTTTGTCCACATCCTTAGCTCCTTTGACCAGGGATGCCCAGTCTTGTTGAGTCTGCAGACATCTTTGGCATTCTGATACAGTATGGTGGCTGCCACCACCATGCATTTCCTGCAGTAGCCTAAAGAGTCAGTGTGTGAGGTATGAAGTGATGGTTAAAACAGTGGGTAGGATCCAAAATTTTAGTAACAGGTTCCCTTGGTGGTGGGATTCAAAACAGTGGCATACTGCCAATGGGGTGGGAGGCAGGAGCACGATGGGGAAGCGTGGTCGGGCATTCTGGGGAAGGGCGTTAATAATTTCTCTGTTACTGTAAAAGCTCTTACTGTAAAAAAAAAGTTCTAATTTCCAGCTGGTATCTTTCTGTCCATAATTTAAAATGTTATAGCCGGAAGTCCCTGCTCGTCTACTTAAACAGAAACAACTACTTCTCCTCCAATTAACTTTAACCTGTCAAATGCTTTATGCTTTCAAATACTTGAATTTTGTTTCTAGAAATCAAAAGAAGGATACTTTCCTTAATGGGACCTTTACCATATTACTAAAAACATGTTTTAAACAGCAACAGGGGAGGAGTATCCACGTTTTCCTTGGCTAACCAGCCACATAGGAAACAACAGGACTTTATGATTTTTGGAGCTAATGGAATTTTTAGCGGAAAAACACAGACCCAATGAGTAACCCCTTCGGCACACACAAATGAGTAGTAACCCCTCTGGCACACAGGAAACTGGTGAGAGCCAGCGTGGTGTCCTGGTTAAGAGTGGTGGACCTAGAGAACCGGGTTTGGTTTCCCACTCCTCTACATGAGCGGTGGACTCTTATCTGATGAACTGGATTTGTTTCCCTGCTCCTCCACATGAAGTCAGCTGGGTGACCTTCAGAATTCTCTCAGCCCCACCTACCTCACAAGGTGTCTGTTGTGGGGAGAAGAAGAGAAAGGAGTTTGTAAGCCACCTTGAATCTACAGGAGAGAAAGGCAGGGTATAAATCCAAAGTTGTTGTTGTTGTTGTTGTTGTTGCTGCTGCTGCTGCTTCTTCTTCTTCTTCTTCTTCTTCTTCTTCTTCTTCTTCTTCTTCTTCTTCTTCTTCTTCTTCTTCTTCTTCTTGTTCGTCTTCTTGTTCGTCTTCTTGTTCGTCTTCTTGTTCTTGTTCTTGTTCTTCTTGTTCTTCTTGTTGTTGTTGTTGCTGTTCTTCTTCTTCTTCTTCTTCTTCTTCTTCTTCTTCTTCTTCTTCTTCTTCTTCTTCTTCTTCTTCTTCTTCTTCTTCTTCTTCTTCTTCTTCTTCTTCTTCTTCTTCTTCTTCTTCTTCTTCCCCCTTTGCACTGGATCTGCAGTTATGCACAGAATGAAGGCAAACCTATTCTATCATGCCCTGATTCAACCATCACTTTCTTTTGCGCATGCAAAACATTCCTAGGGTAACATAAAAAATGGGAGCAGCTGTGTACTTCCATGTTGTGCTTGGCTGCCATGACCAGCAAAGGACTCCTAGGCCCTTTCCGCACTGTAGGATTCGACCTTAGTTTGACGTAGGTCTGACCCGGGTACTCTGCACAGCCGTAGAGTTCGATTCATGTCTGTCTCTGCTCCCCCCCACCTCACTGTCAAATTTTCGAGCTCAACTGGGAGGTACAACTTTTTGGCGAACCCAGGTTGCACTCAAGCCGAAGCGAGCACAGTGCGGATCTCCCTCGCCTCGACTCTCCTGGCTAGCCAATCACAGTGTACTATTTTGGCCATGCGCAGATCAGGAGACTTGTGGCGGCAAAAAACACGCCTTCAAAAAAACAAACCCTTCTCGTGCACGAAGCAACGGCCAGAAATTGTAATGTTTATCCCACATCTCTGTGGGTTGGCCAATCAAACACGCTCCCTGCCACCCACCCACCCTCCCTCCCTCCCTCCCTCCTTTCTGGTGGCATGTTCTGACGGGGGTGGCAAAAAAGGGATGCGTACTCATGTTTCCCACCACAGGATGGCAGCCAATCGGGAATGAGGAGCGAAAGACACGAGGAGGTAATCCCGCCCTCTGAACTCGGCTCCGGAGTAACAGTAGAGTCGAGCTCAGGTAACGATTTCCGCGGATACGAGTCAAACCTAGATCACCTCTGCTGTGCGGAAAGCCTCTTAGAATCATAGATGCAGGACTAAAGCTGATTGGGACAGTACATAGTCTTGTGTTCCTGCTGCTAGATGACCACATAGATGAAGTCTGACATTTCATCCCATCTCCTAGGGATTTCAGGTAGCTATTAACCACAATCTACAATTTTCTCCTTTCCTTTTGGGTGTTGATATTCAAGGTCAGGAGGGTCCAGGATGAGGGGAAGGAAGATGAGGATAGGGGGCTGAATGGACAGCTCGATGGTAAGCAACTGGCTAGACCCTAACTGTCTAGACCTGTTAGACCCTTTTAGCTTGTTCCTTGGTGCCAGGGACAGGCCTCCCTGTGAGTAAGGCTGTTTCTGCACGGCCAAAAAACAGTGCCCCAGGGACAGGAAAAAAAACGGTCCTTGGGGTGCTGTTCGTCCTGGCCGCCCCCAAGCGGCGCGAAGGCCATTTTTGAAAAGCGGCGTCTTTCCGCTGGTGTGGTGCAAACCGCACTGGTGGGAAGATGCTGCTTTTCCCCTCCCCTCCCCTCCCCTCTCCCTCCAGAGTGACACTGGACATGTCCCTCCAGCCCTCCAGAGCGATGCTGGAGGGAGAGGTGAGTGGAGGGGACCGAAAAAGAGGTGGCTCCGTGCGGAGTTGCCTCTCCAGCTGGGGAGAAAGTTGGGGCTGCTCGCATGCTACCGTGCGAGCAGTCCCCGAGCCTCCACCGGTGGAGGTTCGTTTCTGCTGCTGTGCGGAAAAGGCATTAGAGGTGGCTCTTGAATAAACACCTGCTTCTGTGTAAGGGCTTGCTCATGAGCTTGGGAAGCTATGAAATGGGTTTGGGTACAGAAACATTTATAAGAAGCAGAGGAAAGGGAAAAGCAAAAGAGGAAGGAAATTGGTAGTTTGTGCATGCTAAGAATTTTGGACAGCAAAGGAAAAAGATGGGAAGAAGAAGAGTTTGAATTTATACCCCACTTTTCTCAACCAGAAGGAGGCTTACAATCTCTTTCCCTTCCTCTCCCTGCAACAGACTCTTTGTGAGGTGGGTGGGGCTGAGAGCAGACCAGTCCAAGGTCACCCAGCACACACTTCCATCTGTGATACTCCTCTGAAGCTGCTGGAGGTAGATGCAGGTGAAACGTTAGGAACAAGATCTACCAGCCACGGCCACACAACCCGGAAAACCCACAACCGCCAGTCAAATCCAGCTGTGAAAGCCTTTGACAATACAAGAAACAGTGTTCGTCAACATTTCAGGCTTTCAATGGATGATGGGGGAGAAACATCTATGCTTGGCTCAACATTCAAATGATGTCACCTGAAACCTATGGGGGGGTGGGTTGTGATCTTATACTTTTGCCCTTAAGACTGAGTAAAATATCATTTGAATCTATTCTTTCTCGGGCCATAATAGTCTGTAGTCTAGTGTTATTTAGATTTTAGGGTTCCAATGCCCTCCCCCCCCCACAAATAAATAAGCCCACTTTATAGAGCAGGCTTAAAAACCCCTACATACAATGAAAAGTCACTCCTTTTGCAGTAGCAAGTACCTTGTTTTATAAAGATCAAATGAGGCCTCCACAGAAAGCAAACTCTGTTCTAGTCAAATATGGACAGCAGGCACTAGCTTTATGACAGATTTAACACTTTGCATATCTTAACACACTATGCATAATGCCTGCTCTTTCTGTTTAACCAACACCACATTTTTATATGCCATCTATTAACTTTGCATGTGGTCATAAATCTTTACCCACGGGCTATCCATTAGGAAGCAGGATCAAAGAGAGGTATTTAATGTGTGGTATCGCACCTTTGCATGTAATCCCAGCTTTGGCAAGATTTATGAAACTCATTGGGGTTTACAGAAGCCAACGTCATCAAATCGCTTTAGAAAAAAAACAATAAACCCCAAAGGCAAACCATCTCATTTGAGATTGACCGTAAGCACGAGTGTCTGGTTTAGCAGATCCTTCCTCTGCTTCTTTCAGGCATGGAAATTGAAAGGGTTGTTCCTCGTTTGCATATGGCATCGGATTTAAATGCACACACGTGGAAAAAGCCCTTTCAGTGTTGCATACGAAGAAGAAGAAGAGTTTGGATTTATATCCCCCCTTTCTCTCCTGCAGGAGACTCAAAGGGGCTTACAATCTCCTTGCCCTTCCCCCCTCACAACAAACACCCTGTGAGGTCGGTGGGGCTGAGAGAGCTCCGAAGAACTGTGACTAGCCCAAGGTCACCCAGCTGGCGTGTGTGGGAGTGCACAGGCTAATCTGAATTCCCCAGACAAGGCTCCACAGTTCTGGCAGCAGAGCGGGGAATCAAACCCAGTTCCTCCAGATTAGATACACGATCTCTCAACCTCCTATGCCACTGCTGCTCACTAACTATATACTATCCTAAACAGAGTTATAACCTACTAAACCCGTTGATTTCAATATCTTCACTCTTTTGAGTGCAGTTCTGTTCAAGATTGCATTGTAAATTAATGACATAAAAGATGGGCTAATTAAGGACCGGCTAAATAGGGACCAAGGAGCCCTGTGGCACAGAGTGGTAAACTAAAGTACTGAAGTCGAAGCTCTCCTCAGAACTTGAGTTCAATCTCGATGAAATTCAATTTCAGGCAGCCAGCTCTGGGTTGAGTCAGCCATCCATCCTTCTGAGATTAGTAAATTGAGTACCAACTTGCTGGGGGTAAAGTGTAGATGACTGGGGAAGGCAATGACAAACCACCTCAGCTATCCAAGATCCTCCGATTTGAGGGGGATGAAAAGTGTGTATGCTCCGCCATCAAGCAATTCCACCTTCTGTTATGTTATGGCAAGGTTGATTTCTGAGTTCCTGGCTTTGAACATTCAGAAGATTTTGCTTAATTCTATTGCAGCAACCAGTGGAATAGAGGGAGAAAATGGCACCCGGGGCAAAATGGTGCTCGAAAAAGTTCAGGCTGAAAAAGCGGCCTGTTCAGTTCAGGCTGAAAAATGGCCTGGTGGGAACTACACTTCCCAGGAGACCTTGGGGCTCACAAGGTCTCCTGGGAAGTGTAGTTCTCACCAGACCATCTGGGGGGGCACATGGAATGATTTTCTGCACCCCAGGTGCGGCACACCCCCACCCTCTTATACCTCTGCCTCTGGCAGCAACTCTATATGGATTACCTTGCAACAACTCTGGAAGGTGAGTCAGTATTTTATTATCCTCATACAGCATATGGGGGACTTGGACAGTCTTGCTTAAAGCCTCTCAATGAGTTCTGGGAAGAGATAAGATTCAAACTGGGGACTTTCTGATTTGTTGCCGTGGTTGGTTTCTTAGTCATAGTCCCATTATGCATTACCATCTTGCCCGAGGGCTGAGTGGTGTTTCCCCATTGTGCTGTTGCTTTCCGAGCGACAGATCTTCACCCTTGCTGCTGGTCATTAGGGCTGTCTCCAGTGTGCCTGAGCCGACTCCTTTTGACTGTGGCCAGAGATGCTGCATCCTTCAGCCAGGAGTCATGGAAGCTGGCGCCAAGGAAGGACTTGGAGTGGCCAAGAGCTGCTTCTGGTGCTGCTCTGGCCAGAAGCGCTGGTGTCAGCCACAAGATGTTGTTGCTGGAAATGTTCATGTGCTTGTGTATTTAAATACCAATGCCTTCATTGCTTCATTTGCACCAACAGAATGCGGGTGTCAGGACTGCAACTCCCAGCATGCACTGGTTCCCGTCTTTTTCCAAAAAGAGCGGGAAAACAAACTGAGAAGCTACATCCCACCGGAGCTTCAGAACCAATGAGAGGCCAGGAGCTGGGGGGAGGGGAAAAGTTGATTGGTTGCTGCCTGTTTTTGTAAATAGTTTAAATACTGGAACTGAGGACAGGAATCCTCAGTTCTAGCACCCTGTACCTAGGGCGACAAATCAATAAAGTTCTTCTTTTAAAAGCTGCTTTGTTTGAGTGTGTTCAACCTTATAGTGGGGAAGAGAAAGAAAAAAAAACTAGTGAAAGGGTTACATAGGGCTTTTTCGCACACATGGTTTGTTCTTAAATTAAGGCAATCCGCATCGACATCCTGACCTTTTTGTTGCTGTTTCGTCACTCGAGATCATTCACACATCACCAGGTTGTTGTGGATGTTCTTGTTGCTTCAGAAACTCCTTGGTTTTGCATTGGAATGCAGTACAAATGAGAGTTCCAATTGGCTGTTGTGCCGTCCAAGGGCGTGTTCCGTGTGACGCTTGGCCCCTGTCATCACAAGCTAACGAACTAACGAATCAGCGTGATTTCACTATCTTGATGTACCACTGCGTTGAGAACTCGCTATCTCAAGATATCGGGGCAGCGTTGGAAACAATGCACTGCATGAGCGACAGCGAGGAGGGGCGGGAGGAGAGTGAGATGGAAATGAAACAGTGAAATGTGTGCACGCAACTGGCAAGCTCTACCGCATCCTGATTGGTTGGAGGAAATCGCATCACACAGTGGGCGTGATCCCTCACAGTAGCTTGTTCCAGTTGCGTTTTGCACCTAGGCACCAGATTGTGGGGGGAATCCGTTTTACCCAAGAAAGTTGCACAATTATCAAGCGACAGGAAAAATGTGAGACAAAGGCTGAAATGAGCGACAGATTAGGGGTCAAGACACATTACGGCTCAAGTGTGTGCGAAAAAAGGCAGAAACAGTGACGACCTCATATATTAAATCAAGAACAAGCCCATGTGTGCGAAAAAGCCAATAGTGCCATCTCTTCTGCTTTCCTCTGGAAAAAGGGGTTGGTGGAATTTGAGATTTCTGTGCTCTTCAGAAAAGCAGAGGTTTGGGGATCAACTTTGCCCTTACTGAGGGGGTTGCTAGAAACTGTGGGCAACTGGAAAACCCCCAAATAAATGGACATTCACCGCAAAACATGTGGTCACATGTGCATAAAGGGCCATGACGTTAACCCAGCTATTCTTCTACTTCTTCTTCCACCTCCTTCTCCTTTCCATTAAGCTCTAAAACGAGGGTCTACAGGGAGTGCCAATTTCTCATAAAAGAGCTTCTTGGCCTTCATTTCATTGAAAGAGCTCATATTATTTCAAAGAACAGGCAAGGTTCTTTCAGCGCTTCTAGCGTAAGTCATTTGGAATGAAAGGATAACCAAGTGCCTATTACAACAGGTTGTTTTCCAAGGCTGTTTGGAGTGACTGGAATTACGTACTGTAATATCAAGCCAGATAAGTAGCGTGTCTCTAGTGATAAGCTATGAGGCAAGTGCTGAAGACACTCGAGTCCCAGCACTTGTATCATCAACCCTGGTGGGATTCAACAATTGTCGTTAAATAGCAACAAGAACTTGAATGAGGTAAATAAACAGGGAAACTACAATGGAAAAGGGGTGGGAGGAATAACTTGGTTCGGAGGGGTGAGAGTTGAAGTGCTGGCTGGTTAAGAGTAGGAATGCATTGGTTAAAGCCCCCCTTTTTCCAGGGCTCTCCTATCACAGTCAACAACAACAACAACAACAACAACAACAACAACAACCTTTATTTGGCATTTAAAAATAGGTTCTAAAGCGTTGCCAGACATTTTTGAAATACAAATCAAGAGTAAATTCAAAGCGCAGACAGGAAGACTGTATATAGCAGTATACATTACTTAGAAAGTTCTGTCACTTGCAAAAGAAATTTTGCTACTTTTTCCAAGAGCACGACATCTGTGTTGTTTAACAGAAGCTCCACAACAGAACTGTCAGAGTCTCTTTCAGATTTGTCTAGGGCCAGCCTGGGAGAGAAATTGCTAATGCCCACATATCTCGGACAGTCAAGAATAATGTGAGCGAGAGTCTCCACTTGGTGGTGACTTGTGCCTTTTAAGTGTTTAAATTCATGGGCAGAGTTAAGAGACCCAGGAACAGCAGTTGGAACTGAGACCTGATAGAGTTAAGACTGAGAGCTTCTGGTTAGCTGTTAATTGTTTTATGGTTCTTAATTGCAGCAGCAGTGGCGTAGGAGGTTAAGAGCTCATGTATCTAATCTGGAGGAACCGGGTTTGATTCCCAGCTCTGCCGCCTGAGCTGTGGAGGCTTATCTGGGGAATTCAGATTAGCCTGTGCCCTCCCACACACGCCAGCTGGGTGACTTTGGGCTAGTCACAGCTTCTTGGAGCTCTCTCAGCCCCACCTACCTCACAGGGTGTTTGTTGTGAGGGGGGAAGGGCAAGGAGATTGTAAGCCCCTTTGAGTCTCCTGCAGGAGAGAAAGGGGGGATATAAATCCAAACTCTTCTTCTTCTAATTGTTAGCCTTAAATAAACTTGTTTTAAACCACTATGGTCATCCTGTCATCCATCCCAAACAGGTAATATGCCATAGCATCCACTCTGCAAAGCATCCATTTTCTCAAGCAGAACTGATCCTTAAAGTCTGGAGATGGCCTACAATTCCGGGGGATCCCTAGGTCCCACCTGGTCACTGGCAACCTTACCTAAATTAGCTTACTAAGGGTTCTCATTTGCACATTTATGGTGGGAGTCCTCCAGCCAACCTTTGCCTGCTATCACATTCACCCACATGAAAGGGAGGTGACCTCAAGCTCCTACGTACTGCCCAGTGCCTTGAGGGAATTTTCCCTCCAAAAAAGAAGATGAACTCTAATGGACAGTACAGCTCTGACTGAACTTTTAGTAACGTGGACGAGGTGTTCGATAGTTTGTATCATTCTTTTCTCCCATTTATCATTCTATTAAACAGTCTAAATATTCTTGCTCATCAAGGGCACTTTTCAGCTAGGCAGACAAGCAGCTCTGAAGGGACACCAAAATAACTCGTTTTCTTTCTGTCAGGAAATAATAAACTGGCACCAGAAGCTTGTAACATTAAACTGTGAAATTCAGTGGCGTAACTAGGCAAACTGGAGCCCTGGGCAAAACCTGAGTTTGATCCCCCCCCGGCGTGTGCCCAATGCAATGCGCACCCCCCCTTGTAGCTACGCCCAGTGGCGTATCTAGGCAAACTGGAGTTTGGCACCCGCAATGGGCAGCCACCCTCCCCCACTGTGACCAAGCAATGATTTTTTTACACCAGGTTGTTTCAAAGTCACCATCACATTATAGAACATGCCCCAACTCACAAATCTGAGCACAGCAATAAGCCATGCCACACAGCAGAAATAATTTTTGAAAACATTTTTAAAATGCTTTCAAAATGTTTTATTACTGCTATGAAAACATTTTATGGTGTTGTATCCAGTACCCCCAATTGGGGGAAACAGCATCACTTTCAATGTTTCAAAGGAGAATCTGGGCTCCCTAGTTTAAACAAGTGATGCTGGAATCCACCCCCAAACAGCATCATTTTCAATGGTGTTTAAACTAGGGAGCCCAGCAATGTTTCAAAGGAGAATCTGGGCTCCCTAGTTTAAACAACATTGGAAGTAATTCTATTTTGGGGTTGATTCTCCCACACCCTGAAAAAGCATCACTTACAATGTTTAAACTGGGGACCTCAGATTCTTCCTTCATTTAAAAGGAAAATTTGGGAGGTGCCTGCTGTCAGGGGTGCAATTGTTAAGCTAGCAGCACCAAACTTTCAGGGTATCTTTAGGAGACTCTCCTAATGATACCACCCAGGTTTGGTGAAGTTTGGTTCAGGGGGGTCCAAAGTTATGGACCCTCAAAGGTGTAGCCCCATCTTCTATTAGCTCCCATTGGAAACAATGGGGAATGGGAGTACCCCCTTTGGGAGTCCATAGCTTTGGACCCCCTGAACTCGCTCTAAAGCTGAGTAATTATCAATAGGAGACTCTCCTGATGATACCTACCAGGTTTGGTGAAGTTTGGTTCCAGGGGGGGTTCAAAGTTATCGACCCTCAAAGGTGTAGCCTGTCTCCTAAAAGCTCCCATTGGAAACAATGGGGGATGGGGGCACCAAGTCCATAACTTTGGACTCATTTTGGTGCTGCTAGCCTAAAAACTGCGCCCTCTGCAGGCCACAAATGGAAAAACACTGAAAATACAAAAAATCCCACAAACAAACCTGCACCCCCCACAGGGCTGCGCCCAGGGCAACTGCCCACTTTGCCCAATGGGAGGAACGCCTCTGGTGAAATTAGAAGATTTTATTTACAGGAACCAAGAGAAAGAGCTTTGCTGGCAAAGGAATAAATAGATAATATACATGTAAGAAGCTGGTTTCTGAGAGGTTACTATGTACAAGTTGTTTCGGTAACTTTTTCCAGTTGATACAAGTTTCACACAGATCACTATTTTATTGCCTTCCCATTGTTACAGTCACTTCAATTCTAGACAAACAAAATTAGATACTTCCATGTAGGCATTCCAGTGTTCTGTTTGGTTTCTAGCCCTTTATTTAAAAACCTCTACTCTCAGGTAAGTATAACTTGCACAGTTTCTTGAACATTATTTCTAAGACAGTCTCTCCACCAGAGTGTCTTGCTCACATAGTGCTTCTCATAGAAGGATGGATGTTCTCCCTCAGAAAGCTCCAATCCTCTATATATAATGCCCCCCTCCTTCCATTTCCCTGCTCCATATCTGAGTGGGGTTCTCAGAGAAAACTACCAAGCCACCCAAGTGATTAATCAGTGTGATTGTATTATGGTAAACACCAGGACCTTTGCACAGATTCCCTAACTTAAATGTGTCCTTCCTGGCCCTTAATCAGAGTAACACAGCTCACTTTGAACTGGACCTCAACTACCAGAGAACAGAGCTATCACAGAAGAACCATTCATTCTGGCTCTCAGTTCAGATCTTCCCTTCAGAACTCTCTGTCCTCTGGCTATAGAACGCTGTGCAGTTTTCTCAGCCAGTCATGTGGAGTACCAGATTAACCCTTTGGGTTCTAAACATTCTACTGACTGAAAGTGCCTAAGTATTTGTATACGTTACACCTGCCAATGCTCAGCCAATCAGCAGCTGGAGTCTGGGGCCCAACAGGGGAGCATGCAATCATCCAGGGAAGAAAAATTAAAAAGAAAAATAAGGTCGTGTATATAAACAAAGTTCTAACCATACAGTTCCTGACAATTCCTAGAGCTGCCAGGAATAATGAGGCTAGTTCTAGCAATCACCAGGAACTCTATGGTCAGAACTTCAGATATGTAGCAGAGGCCTTATTTTTCTTTTTTCTTTTTCTCCCTGGACTGTTCCTCCCCACACCCCTCCTAGCTGACCCTCCTCAAAAGCTTCTGTTTCTGGTTTTGGAGACCCCTGCTCGAAACCTCCTCCTTCCATTTCTAAAACTAGCTTTCAAAGGATTTTGATTACGACATGAAGGATTTTTATCCTGCACTTCCCCAAGGGAGTTCCAGGTGGCATCCATAATTCTTCCTTCCTTGATACTAAAGGGAATGTCCCTCCTAGTAGTGAGAAGGAGAAGCCGAAAGTGCCCCCCCACCAGGCAGTCGATAAAATAAGAGATCTCACAGTTCCTCAATGCTCACTATTTCTTTCTTAACTTTTAATATGGCATCCTGTGTGAAAAGTTAATCCCTGCAGCTCTCAGGAGGTGGCCCTGGAGCTACAGAATGGCGTTCACATTAACAAGATATCAGTTCTTTTCAAGGGAGATGAAAGATCCTGAGGACAGCGTGTGAAACCTACCAAAGATTAAATTAATATACCAAAAGCACCTTTAAAAGGTAGCACTCGACTGAGCTAAAATTGACTGTGCCATGCTTTTTTGGGGGGTTGGCTTTTTTGGGGGGGGGTTTGACTTAACTCTGCTGATTAAACCCCCAATTAAAAAAGGAAGGGAGAATTGGGGGGCAGGGAAAGAAAAAAAGAACAGAAAAAGAGCCAGACATTCAAATTCACTGAGGTGGATACCTGGAGGAAGCAAAAAAAATCGCACAGATTTATTCTTGCGTATCCTTCCGTAATGCTAGCTGGACAAGAAGCGAGAGGGGAGGTTTTAAAGCGGAAATAAAATTTTCTGCTCCAATGGAAACCTGAGCTGACGACAGTCATTAGTCCTTGCAACCAAAGAAAGTTCTGGGAACTTTAGTGTATCAACCCGCAGCAGGCTAGCCGCTGGAGAGCATGCTCAATTATTTAAGGGCAGTATGTTTCTGACACACTTGTGGTGAATTCCTAATGAAGTGTGCCACAGAGGAAAGCCTACCCTGGCGACCTGAAGGAGACGGTAGGAAGGGAAGGGAAGGGGAGCGCCATTAAGCTGAAATGCTGGCGGCTGAATGTAAAACTCGCAAAGCCGGGGAAGGGGGACTGTTTTGCAGCAAAAAAAAACACATCTAAAGGCTGCCTCCAGGAAGAGAGATGCAGCAGTAGACCTCACGTAAATAAACAGTTGCTTGAACTTAATTGGAGCCCAAATAAATTGTTCGTGGATTCTACTTCACTCCGCCACTCTTCTTTCTCAGTATCAGATTTTTTGAAACACAGAAATATGGGTTGTTGGCAGGGGCCGGGGGGAAATGTTTCAGTTGTTTGGTGACATGCTCCCCATTTCCCTGCGTGGTGAGAAGTTCCCAGGGTAAGTGCTACCAGGCAGAATTTCAGAGCACTAAAGCTTGGGGTATCCTTTGTAATATTTGTTTTTTATTTACAAATATACTAGCAGACCACAGTGGAGGCAAGTGCCTGCTGACAGACAGAACAGAAGGAGTTGGATTTCCATAGGACAATTTTTATAACACTTCTGTTCCTTCTCCACATGGCCATGAATTTTTTACTTTATGACATTCACATCCCACTTGTTTTTCTTCTACCCCGAAAGATCAGAGTCACACGCCAGGTTCTAGCAAATTCCAGACAGAAGATGGAATACCTGAACGCATGAAGCTGCCCAATCCCCTATCAAACCCTTTTGTTTATTATTAAGGTGACCAGATGGTCACCTTTGTGAACCGGGATGGGGGGTAGAGGGCCGCGCACACGCGCGCATGCAGCCGCAGGAGCGCACTGCCTTCTGGGGCTTGCCATTTCCCGTCCTGTGACAGGGTGGGAAACGGCAAAGCCAGAAGAACTGACCATGCATCGCGGAAGAGCTGCCATACCACTGCCTTGCGCCCCAGAGGCAGTGTGGCAGCTACTCCCAAAAATCGGGGACACAATTTAAATAACCGCCCGGGACATGCCAGGACAAGGATTGTTTTTTGAAGAAGCCGGGACAAAATGTCCCACCAAAAGTGGGACGTCTGGTCAACCTGTTTATTATGCTTATTAGAAGCCCTCCAGGGTTTCAGGTTAGAACAACTCTATAGCACCTGGTACCAAACCAGTTCAGAACTTCATTGGAACATAAGCAAGGCCTGGTCTGGGCCTTCCTAGGCCCTAACTAGCTATAGGTAGCAACTGAAAAGCGAAACACATCCAAAGGCTTGTTCTTTAAGGAATCATGGTGAAATAGCTACACAATACTATGGCCCTTGCCGCACATAAGAACATAAGAAAGAGCCTGCTGGATCAGACCAGAGTCCAGCACTCTGCTACTCGCAGTGGCCCACCAGATGCCTTTGGGAACTCACATGCAGGATGTGAAACACAGACACTTTAAAATGTTTTGAGGTACAAAATAAAACGTTTCCTCCTTTTTTAAAAAATCCTCTTTTTATCTGTTTCACTGTGGTTTTTCATCAGCTATTTTACTGTTACTGGCATTTTAGTTATGATTGGAGACTGCCTGGCAAACAGCAGACTGAAAGGGAGGGTAGAACTATTTTAAATAGTCATACATCCCAACCTGGGACCTACATGCTGGAGGGATAGTCTCCTCCCATATTAGCCTGTGTGGAACTCTGGTGGTTATGCCCCCTGAATCTTTGGTGGTTGCTCCTGTCATATGGTAAGGGCTTTCAAATGCTATGTGAAAATCCACAGCCATTCTGAGGCCGAGAAAACCCCATAAGGCTGAGTCATGCAGGAAAGTTCCTCATAATCTGGTGCAGAACTCTTGGTTGAAGTGGTTTGATCAGCAAATATGGAAATGGAAATAGGATTCTGCTTTGTTGAATTGTTGCATTAGTATTTTGGGATTTTGGAGGATTGTTATGGTATTTAGCAGCAGTGGCGTAGGAGGTTAAGAGCTCGTGTATCTAATCTGGAGGAACCGGGTTTGATTCCCAGCTCTGCCGCCTCAGCTGTGGAGGCTTATCTGGGGAATTCAGATTAGCCTGTACACTCCCACACACGCCAGCTGGGTGACCTTGGGCTAGTCACAGCTTCTCGGAGCTCTCTCAGCCCCACCTACCTCACAGGGTGTTTGTTGTGAGGGGGAAGGGCAAGGAGATTGTCAGCCCCTTTGAGTCTCCTGCAGGAGAGAAAGGGGGGATATAAATCCAAACTGCTGCTGCTGCTGCTGCTGCTGCTGCTGCTGCTGCTGCTGCTCCTCCTCCTCCTCCTCCTCCTCCTCCTCCTCCTCCTCCTCCTCCTCCTCCTCCTCTTCTTCTTCTTCTTCTTCTTCTTCTTCTTCTTCTTCTTCTTCTTCTTCTTCTTCTTCTTCTTCTTCTTCTTCTTCTTCTTCTTCTTCTTCTTCTTCTTCTTCTTCTTCTTCTTCTTCTTCTTTGCAAGCTACTTTGAGTCCTGAAGCACCAAAGGAAATGGGAATAAAATAGTTTAAATAAGAAACACCTAACATACGATAAATGATATTAGGTACTCATCAGCCAATTGTCAGCAAGATGCCCCACCTGCTGTTAAGAAGAAACCAAAGCGATATGGTGTAGCATTGAGGGTCTGGGAGACCTCCGTTTCAATCCCTGCTTGATAATGGAAGTTTGCTCAGTCTCCTTAGAACAGTCATTCACTCACATCCTAACCCGCCTCACAGTTGTTGTGAGGGAGGACAGGAGAGTAATATAAGTTCCTCTGAGTCCCCCTAGGGAGAAAGGGTGGGGTATCAATGGCCCTTTCCCCACTTACCTTTGTCGGAGGGTTGCAGCGTGCAATTCACAGCGCACGCAATTCCTGGCGCACGCCCCGGCTTCCCCACGACCCCGCGCTCTGCGTGGGGTCATCAAAAGGCGCCAGAAATCTACTTGCAGCGCTGAGGCTGCCAGGCAGTGTCAGGGGTGGCTGTGTTCTCGCATGCGCGCCCTGAAGTGGGAAGTGCAGGCTGGACCCAGCTACTTTAGGAAGGAAGTAGTCGCGAGGGAGGAGAGCTTTAATGTAAAGGTAGGGGGAAAGGGCCAATGAAGTCAATAAATACATAATTTTAAAAGACGGAATTTCTTGATCTTGCGTACCCACTGCAAGTATGTATGAAGAGCTAGCGCTGTTTGTATGCTTATATGTTAAGCACAGGTAAATACATTACGTATATATTTTAAATGCAGTTTTAACATTTTACATGTTTTAAGACTTTGATGTGGACTGCATTGGGTTGGAAAGGTGGCACAGGCATATTTTAAATGAGTAAATAAACAACACCGCTATCCCTCAAGAATGGTGCTGAGGAAAGCCGTAACACAAAGATATGAGCTATGAATAAAAGCAATGGAAAGTCTAGCATCTCATAAACATACAAAACGGGTACACTTTTGGAAGCTAGTTCATCATGACGCACCTCTGCGATTCAGCTCATTGCCAAAAACATGGATTAGATTCTGTGCTACATCCATAACCATGCATTACAGAAATAGGGAAGATAATCCTGTAACCTCCTTCCAATCATCCTAGCTGTTAGAATAACATGATGTTACAAGGTGCTAATCCGTATTATGCGACCATGTAGGCATCTCTGCACCTCTGCTGGTTGAACCCCAATGATCAGGGCTGCACAGCGAGCGTTCGTTGTGATGGACTCTTCCCAAAAAGGTCACGTCTCCAAATATTTTTTACAGCAACCATTTTGAACAGCTTTTGCCATAGAGCGCTGGAAGAAAAGCCAAATTTGTTCACTCGAATGGCTATTTATGCTAATGGCAAAGACAGGCTTATGAATTAACTCCCTGCAATGGTAAACAAGATTAGAGTTAAGTGCTTTTTTGGGGGCTGTGCAAGAAACAGTCAAAGGCTAATTGCACAGGAAAGACAGAAGAAAGTCCATAAATTAGAAAGCCCAAGTCTTGAAAATGGGGAGGTCAATGTGCAAAATACTCAGGTGAAGTTGGGGGAGACAGGAAGAAATATCAGCTCTAAAACAAAGCAGAGAGAGAGAGAGAGAGAGAGTGGGCGTATTAGTTGATTGCAAGAGGGAAATCGCGCAGTGATTAAGCATTGAGCAGAGGTTCTTTCAAGGATAAAGAGGACAATATAGCTTAAATGGTAACGCTGAGCAAGGTAAAAGACTCTTCCTATAAGAGGGACGGCAAAGGATGGGGAACAAAACACGGCCTTGACAATTCTTTTAAAGGCCTTAAATGCCATTGTTGTAAACAAAACAAAAACAAAAGCTTAATTTGTGATGTTGAGAATGCAGATGCAATGTGTTCAGAAAGGTTGAACAATGGGGAAGGAACAAAACCAAGACAGCCCTACCCAACCCGGGGCATAATATACCATCTTTTTCCATGTAAAACCCAAGGGACGATGAATCAATTGAAATGGTGAAGAATTCGCTTTATGCAGGATGTTTATATATATGAATGTGGATGAATTTGTGAGGCGTGGTGATGTCAAGACCCTATTAAGACCTGTTAATAACCTGAAGTAACTTGGTTGAATAGTACTTTGTAGAGCCACCTTGATGTTGGACAGAGGTCTCTCTTTGGTAGTGACTTTTGCTTCAAGTACCAGCCCTGGAGAAGACCTGTTAATATTTCTTCCCTGGTTCTTGCCAAGGGCAAGTGGCAACGTGGGAATCCTTGGCTTGTTTTTCCTTTGCTTCAGATGCACAGTAACTTTCTCATCCTTTGCACAGCACCTGCCTTATCTCTGGGGTGAACTTGGAGATTCTGCTCTCCCTGAGAATGCAATTAGTGATTTCACTTCGCTGGGATCCCAAGGGTGGGGCCTGGAAGGAGCTATTGGGGAAAGATATTAACCACAGAATGCTGTAGTGGAATTCAGCCCCAGCAAAGCCTGCTTGATGCTGTTTGTGGTATCCTGACAATAAACCGATTTCTGAACTCAAGAGTCTGGCTGTTGCAGGGTTCAACTGATTGTGACAGGTGATCATCTACGGGAGGGAAGCCAGTCTGTCTGGCTTAAGAACATAAGCACATAAGAACAAGCCAGCTGGATCAGACCAGAGTCCATCTAGTCCAGCTCTCTGCTACTCGCAGTGGCCCACCAGGTCATCAGGTGCCTTTGGGAGCTCACAAGCAAGAGGTGAAAGCAATGGCCTTCTGCGGCTGTTGCTCCCGATCACCTGGTCTGTTTGCAATCTCAGATCAAAGAAGATCAAGATTGGTAGCCATAAATCGACTTCTCCTCCATAAATCTGTCCAAGCCCCTTTTAAAGCTATCCAGGTTAGTGGCCATCACCACCTCCTGTGGCAGCATATTCCAAACACCAATCACACGTTGCGTGAAGAAGTGTTTCCTTTTATTAGTCCTAATTCTTCCCCTCAGCATTTTCAATGAATGCCCCCTGGTTCTAGTATTGTGAGAAAGAGAGAAAAATGTCTCTCTGTCAACATTTTCTACCCCATGCATAATTTTATAGACTTCAATCATATCCCCCCTCAGTCGTCTTCTCTCCAAACTAAAGAGTCCCAAACGCTTCATTATGACCAGAGTGGCACATTCTCATACATACATGATCTCTCACAAAATATATAATTATACCTCCATATGGATGCCAGACGTTATATGCACCCGCTTGGTAGAAGGAATCGAGTCCAAGGAAAGAAGAAACACTCAATTTCCTCCTAATTCCAACTCCTAGCTCAGTTGGGAACTCACATGGGGGGTCTCAGGCAGCAGCTCCAGTGATGGAGATAAGAGAAGAAGAAGAGGAGTTTGGATTCATATCCCCCCTTTCTCTCCAGGGAGGAGACTGAAAGGGGCTGACAATCTCCTTTCCCTTCCCCCTTCACAACAAACACCCTGTGAGGTAGGTGGGGCTGAGAGAGCTCCGAGAAGCGGTGACTCGCCCAAGGTCACCCAGCTGGCGTGTGGGGGAGTGCACAGTCTCCTGCATAAGCCTGTATAACAAGTGAGAGCAGTCTAAAAATCTAATAAACATAAATATAAATTAGCCACCTTTGTCTCATTGGCAAAAATTCCCCAGATTAAATCATCATCTCCCCATGTAACATATCAGATCTTAAAAGAGACAGCTAGTACAAAGTTAACACTCCAAGCCACAGAGGCTTAGGGAGCAAAAACAACCAGCTCACGCAAAACACATCCTCCCCCTCCTTACTTCCCAGCTATCTTTAAAAATCAATTACTCCCTCATGGACCTTCCATCACTGAAACCTGAAATGACCACCCTCAGGTGTGATCAGGCAACGAGCAAGATTGCAGGAGACAGTTCATTGGGTGAAGTCAACCCCCATCCCCATCCCCTGAGCAGTAGCACATGTCCTAGACTAGCCATTCTTATCCAGTTTTGCCTTCTACCCCCTTCCCCCACCTTTAGGGATGCCAACCTCTAGATGGGACCTGGGGAATCCTCTGGGATTCAGCTCATCTCCAGGCAACAAAGGACAGTTCCCTAGAGAAAATGGATTCTTTGCAAGAAGGGGTTGCAAGAAGACAAGGGGTTGCAAGAAGACAAGAAGCATTAATAACTTATAAAGCCTACTCCACAAGGTTGCTATACGACAAAATGAAGGAAAGCAGAACTAGTGTGTTACCCTGGGAGATAGAAATATGATGGATGGGTGGGTGGATGGATGGATGGATGGGGGGTGGGTGGAAGAATTGATAGATGGATGGTTGAATCAATGGATGGATCAACGGACAGGGCTTTTTGGTAAGATGCCTTCTGTGGACCCCCATCCTTTAATGGACCAATCTATTCTTCGGTGCCACAATACCAAGGCCCTCCCATCTGTGTTTCCCCATTGCATCGCAAGCCTTCTCAGTCCTCCACCCCTATGCTTCCAGCCTTGCATTCTACACTGTGCCACTGAGGGAAGAGTATATGTGTGGCTGGAAGCCCAGTTGGTGGGAAAACTCGTGAATGACTAGTGGTGGGGAGGCATGGACAGGCAGTGGCAGAGGGACATAAACATGGGTGGGGAGGAAGAGAGCACATGCAAGGAACATGGTGGGGGGCAGGAAGCCCTTGTTCTGAACTGGTTCGGTACCCCTTGTTCTCATACAGATGCAGCCGTACAGTGAGATCCTGCATCACTTTGGAGTTGTCCATCTGTCCGGGGGTCACCGCGTCGGCTCGCCCCGGACTTGGATGGCCCGACCGCAGGAGGGGGAGGGGGAACGCCACACTATCACAATTTATGTGACCCTCCCAGGTCCTCAAACTATGCTCATCAGCTTTGCATTTCCAGTTGTAAGGCAGTCCAAGTCAGACTATCGACCCTGTAGCAAAGACTGCGTTTGTTCATTCCGCCCCTGTGCGCTGTCCAAGTCACCTCCCTGAGATTTCCGCCAGTGCATAAAGGGGAAAAGAAATCAGCAACCACGCAGTGCGCAGATTTAGTGAGCCTGTTTCCCAAAACCAACAAGTGTCGCTTCGACATTTCCAGCCTCTTCCCCAAATTAAATATAACTGCACCCAGCTGAGAGTTAATGATAAACACAGTCCCATTGGGAGCTGTGTAATGGCGGATGCGTTATAGGCCGCGTTAAATTAGTAGCCGCTTTTGTTTACATGCTTTTTAATGTGTTTCCACCCCCCGTTCCCTGCATATCCAGTTCAGCAAACCTACATGGCGGTAATGAGGTGATGTCTGGTTATGAATTTAAATCGATTCCCGAGAACACTGTGGAAGAAAAGTCTCTTCTGATGTATTTGATTTCTCCCTCCTCTCTTTTTCTCGCAGTGTGTCCCTTTGTTCTGGTTGGAAAAAAAATCTAGGTTGCTTTTCTGTATTTATTAGTAAGATAAAGATGGCAAGCAATACATTTTCCCAGCAAGTGATGCAGCAAAAATATCATCTTAGGTTATGGGTTCTGTATATAATGCACACTCCTTGCTTATTCTGTTTTGTGTTCCTGGTGGGGCCAAATAAGATGTGGACCAGAATATCTGCGATCAAGACTTTTAAAGTTCAAACTAGCTGGCAAGGTGTGTGTGTGTGTGTGTGTGTGTGTGTTTGTGCTGTCTGGGGAGGTGCTGGTGAATCGTAAACATTAAACAGGTCCCCTTATACTATTTTCTAGGTTTAATCCTTCCTCTGAATTGCTATTGTTTACCCCATAGACAAAAACATGCCGATACTTGTGCTTGATCTGACAGCATTGTTGCATAGTGGTTAGAGCAGGTACCCCCAACTTTTCCAGCCTGTGGGCACTTTTGCAGTTCTGACAGACAGTGGTGGGTGCAGAAACAAAATGACAACTGTAGGAGGTGAAGACAATCACAACATGGCGGCTGCAGGAGGCGGAGCCAATCACAGAATGCCAGAGAGTCTTTCTAATAGTAGCTTCTCAACATTTTGGGTAGAAGCTCTATTTTACAGGATGCCGTTTTAAAGGAAAGGATTTTAAAGGAACAGATCTGGCATACACGCTGACTTTCAATCATGCAATGAAAATCCTTGTGCTGCAGTCTCAGCTACTACAAAAAAGAGAGTTTTTAAAAAATCTGCACTGTTAATCAGATCTCCAGTGGCCAATCAAAAGCCCTGTTCACCTCCTTAAAAACATATGGTGGAAGGCAGGAAAGGTTTCAGCAGGTGACATGGTGCCCTGAGTAGGGAATCCCTGAGTTAGAGTGTAGGGAGACTTGACAGATGTTAGTTCAAATCCCAGTGTGTCATGGGATAGGAGGTTACGAGCGCGTGTATCTAGTCTGGAGGAACCGGGTTTGATTCCCAGCTCTGCCGCCTGAGCTGTGGAGGCTTATCTGGGGGATTCAAATTAGCCTGTACACTCCCACACACGCCAGCTGCGTGACCTTGGGCTAGTCACAGCTTCTCGGAGCTCTCTCAGCCCCACCCACCTCACAGGGTGTTTGTTGTGAAGGGGGAAGGGAAAGGAGATTGTAAGCTCCTTTGAGTCTCCTACAGGAGAGAAAGGGGGGATATAAATCCAAACTCCTCCTCCTCCTCCTCCTCCCCCTCCTCCTCCTCTCCTCCTCCTCCTCCTCTTCTTCTTCTTCTTCTTCTTCTTCTTCTTCTTCTTCTTCTTCTTCTTCTTCTTCTTCTTCTTCTTCTTCTTCTTCTTCTTCTTCTTCTTCTTCTTCTTCTTCTTCTTCTTCTTCTTCTTCTTCTTCTTCTTCTTCTGTCAGACCTACCTCACAGTCTTATTGTAAAG
Source organism: Sphaerodactylus townsendi (assembly GCF_021028975.2). Classification (NCBI taxonomy): domain Eukaryota; kingdom Metazoa; phylum Chordata; class Lepidosauria; order Squamata; family Sphaerodactylidae; genus Sphaerodactylus; species Sphaerodactylus townsendi. The sequence continues at coordinate 6,363,987 of NC_059437.1, forward strand.
ATAAAATAGGAAATGGAGAATTATGCACACTGCCTTGAATTCCTTGGAAGAAGAGAATAATATAGAACTGGACCAGACTAAAGCCATATAGTGCCTATGCTCTTCTTCAATAAGGCAGATGTGAGGCTTCCTGAAATCTGAATTTATTGAGAACCTGCAATGGACACACAACTGGCTGTTGCCAGAACTTGTATTCAATAAGCATAGCAGTAAATATGAAAATGAGCTGAAACCCACCCCCTCCCTTTCTTCTCCGACCAAAAGCAAAACCACTGCTGGAAGCAGCAGTTTCCAAGGTCAGAAAATAAGGTAATCACATTCCCAGGTGCTGCAGCAATAACAAAGGACAGTTAGCTATCCCTTCCAAGCAGGGGCTACAAGATGCCAACGTATTCCAGGAGACATGGCAAAGCCGCAGGGCAGGCCTAGACAAGCGAGCCATGCTACAAGACACCCTCAGATCCCAGTGTTCCAAAAGAAAACAAGCTCAGTAGCAGCCCCTTTGGATCTTCTTACTGTTCAAAACAGGGAATGCATCACAATATTTTCTTTTTTCCCTCCTTCCAGTGGTGGGATCCAAAAATTTTAATAATAGGTTCCGATGGTGGTGGGATTCAAACAGTGGTGCCGCCGCACACAATCACCTCCAGTCCCTATTGGGCAGAGAGGTTGCTTTAGTAACCCCTTCTCGGCACTCAGAAAAAATTAGTAACCACTTCTAGAGAAGTGGTGAGAACTGGTTGGATCCCACCTCTACCTCCTTCCCAATTAAAATGTATTAGTCCTTAAACATTTTTAAAAAACTTTCTGTTAGACAAAGAAAAAAAATCACACACTAAAAATACATTTTCCATAAGGACTCCCATTTTTGTCTACACAGAGTATAACATTAACTAAATTGTTCCTGCTCTCAGTGCCATGAGGTTAGAAGATTTTACAGTTTTTAAATGTTTTGAATGATCTAAATGTTTTCAAATGTATTTGTATGGGTTATATTTTAAATTAGTTTGCTCATGTATTGTGGAAGTGTTGTGGGCTACCCTGAACCCATTGAGGAAGGGTGACATACCAGACCGACCATCCATTTATTTATCCATTTATCCATCCATCCATCCATCCATCCATCCATCCATCCATCCATCCATTTATCCATCCATCCATCCATCCATCCATCCATCCATCCATCCATCCATCCATCCATCCATCCATCCATCCATCCATCCATCCATCCATCCATCCATCCATCCATCCATCCATCCATCCATCCATCCATCCATCCATCCATCCATCCATCCATCCATCCATCCATCCATCCATCCATCCATCCATCCATCCATCCATCCATCCATCCATCCATCCATCCATCCATCCATCCAAGTCACACTTTTCTCTATTGGATATTATTTTAACAATCCCTAGCCTTCAAAACCACTAATCACCACTTTTTTTCTTTTTGGACCAAATAATCTATCAATGGTTTCCAACTGTTGCATCTCAGTATTTTCAAATGGAGAATGGCCATTGGTTCTTTATCCCGCTACGCTTGGAGCAATTGTAAATCTTGTGCACTGGACTCAATCCAATTCAATGTCTGAAAAGAACCTTTAAGGCCACCATTTTAAGAACATCACTTGCAGCTGCAGATTGGGAGTTGCCTGGTATCTTTTTTTCTTTTGTGCCATCTAGGGTCTCATGCAGTGGTGGGATCCCAAAAAATTAATAACAGGTTCCGATGGTGGTGGGATTCAAACAGTGGCGCCGCTGCACACACGCACCTCCAGTCCCTATTGGGCAGGGAGGTTGCTTTAGTATCCCCTTCTCGGCACTCAGAAAAAATTAGTAACCATTTCTAGAGAAGTGGTGAGAACTGGTTGGATCCCACCTCTGATCTCATGTTATTTTGCCCAACCCTTTACATTTCGGGTTAATTTCAATGGTCTGTTTCCTCAGTGATAGACTGGCAGCATCCAAAAGTTGTTGTTTTTTTAAAAAAGAAAGTTCTTCTGATCACTCTGAATTGCTGGCCCAAAGAAATTACTGTTGGGTGGGTGTGAGAAAGTGGGGAGGAATTAGAAAACCTAATGAAAGTGTAACACATGCTGACTCTCTTTGCTTTCCTTGCAAAGGAAGAGGGAAAAATCACATTTGCAGAGGTTTCAGAAACTGTGGAGGATACCTGATCTGAGGCGTGGTGAGTTTGGGAGAGGGCAAAACATGTGCATTATGAAGAATCAAACCTGAAGAGAATGTATGCTCTCAATGCAAAGGAGACCACAAGTGCGTGAATGGACTATGTCAGAACATTCTGTTAAGTAAACAAGGCCTAATTTTTCTTTCAGAATTTCCCCTGGGACACTGCTCCCCTCAAAGCACTACCTGGCAACCTTACCTATTAATAATTCAGTTTGGGAAACCTGCTACCCAAAAGGCTGCTAACCCGTTCAACTGCAAACGCAGATCAAAATTTACAAGGGTCAGATAAACTAACTCTATAACTGAAAATGCAGAATTTCTTGTATAACAGTATTTTGTCCTGTTTTATATGCCAATAAAGGCTTGTGTTGTTGTATAACAGTATTGGGGGCCATAGAGCGATTTCCGCAGAGGGCTCAAAAATGCTTCATCGACTACCTGGCCATCAGGAAACACAGCAATACATGAATTACTGAGACGAGCAAACTGCACTCAAGCAGATCCCTGTGCACCATCAAGAGGGTTCGGCACAGAAATTGCCTAGGAAGGAATCTTTTCATGTCTGCCTGCATACATTTTTACTTCTAACGTAACACAGCGAGATGAGATGCGGCGTTTAAAGGGCTCCGGTTTGATGTACATTATTGCAGCCTGATAAGTAATTGGCAAAAGGTGGTGGTGGGGGGGGGGGGGGAGCCGTATTCCCGACTACAAGGACGAATTCGCAGAAGATGCTTTTCAAGTGTTCTAAGGCCAAGATTTAAGGCTGGTTCTACATGCCTCAAAAGAGAGTTATCTGAACGTGGCTCAGGGGGTTATCGGCTGGTGGGAGGCTCAGCTTCCCTTAAAGAAGAAGAAGAAGAAGAAGAGTTTGGATTTATATCCCCCCTTTCTTTCCTGTAAGGAGACTCAAAGGGGCTGACAATCTCCTTGCCCTTCCCCCCTCACAACAAACACCCTGTGAGGTAGGTGGGGCTGAGAGAGCTCCGAGAAGCTGTGACTAGCCCAAGGTCACCCAGCTGGCGTGTGTGGGAGTGCCCAGGCTAATCTGAATTCCCCAGATAAGCCTCCACAGCTCAGGCGGCAGAGCGGGGAATCAAACCCGGTTCCTCCAGATTAGATACATGAGCTCTTAACCTCCTACCCCAGTCAAAACAATTTGGAGGATAGAATGTACGGAGAGGACAGGATTCCGGGGGGTGGAACAAGGTGAGGAAAATGGGTGTTGCTTTCTGTCAATGCTTGGCTGTCTATGGCATTTGATGAACTGTAAATACTCCTTAGAGAGCCAGCGTGGTGTAGTGGTTAGGAGCAATGGGGTGGAACTCTAATCTTGAGAGCCAGGCTTGATTCCCCATTCTTCCACATGAGTAGCGGACTCTAATCTGGTGAACTGGGTTTGTTTCCCCACTCCTCCACATGAAGTCTGCTGAGTGACCTCGGACCAGTCACAGTTTTCTCAGAACTCACTTAGCCAACACGGAGGCAGGCAACGGCAAACCACTTCTGAATATCTCTTTCCTTGAAAAGCCTGTGTGAAAAGCCTATGGGGTCACCATAAGTCAGCTGAGATTCAGTGGCTCCCAAACAAATGCACAAACAAATATTCCTCAGTGTCTTGACCTGTATGTTCCAGGATAGCTTGATCGCACCAGATTTCTGAAGCTAAGCAGGGTTGGCCCTGGTTACTATTTTGATGGGAGACCAGTGAGAAAGTCCGGGGTCAACTACTATGTAGAGCAGAGGTGGGATTCAGGGGATTCCGAAGGTTCTGTTGTTAAAATTTTAAATATAACTTTTTTAAATACTTAAAATATTTTTATCAAGTATTAATATTTTTAATACTTAAAATAAAAAAGTGATATTAAAATATTTTAAAAATACTTTTTAACAGTCATTATTTGAATCCCACCACCATCGGAACCTGTTGTTAAAATGTTTGAATCCCACCACTGATGCAGAGGAGGGCAATGGCAACCAACTGTTTGTTTCTTTTATTAAAAACCCTCTAGGGGGCTTTCCGCACTACAGAAGGGAGCTAAGGTCGACTCGGTTCCCTTCAGTGGGGGGCGATTCCAGGCTGTCCGCACAGCAACTTACTTGGCCCCCTGGAACCGAGCTAAGTGGGCGGGATCATCTTGGTGCCTGTTTTGCTCCTCGATCGTGATTGGAGCTTGTGTTACCACGGGAAACGGGAGCGTTCTTTTTTTTTTACAGTTTACAGTTACATGCCCACCACGACTCTCCCGTTCTGCGCATGCCACAAAAGCGGCTCCCGATTGGTTGAACGGATGAGGTGTCGTTTCGATGCATCTGCACTTCGAAGCTTCGAAGCGGTATCGACCTTGTTTCAGCAGAAAAGTGCAGTTGATGATGTTGCAGTTCTGAGGGGGGCGGGAAACTGAGACAAAACAACGTTGAGCTCAGTTGCAGTGCGGATACACTGAGGTGAACCTAGATAGAAACCAGTACAACTCTGTCAGTGCGGAAAGCCCCTAAGTCATAAGAAGTTGACTGTAGTCTCCTTTGTACTGGTGTGGCATTGTGGCAGCTATGTTTGAAAATCAGCATGTGTAGTAGTAGGAGTGTGGGATATGATGTGGGAGAACCAGGTCTGAGTCCTCCTCACGCTGCCATGGAAACCTGGAGGGGAACCTTGGAGCAGTTACACACTCTCAGCCTGACAGGGTTGTTGTGAAGATAAAATGGAAGAAGAAGAAAATTATGTAAGCCAGTGTGAGTCCTCATCTTATGGCCACAGGCACATGAGCAGAGGAGGTCAGCCAAACTGAAGCGAGCGCATGCAAGTCACATTGGCAACAACTCTCAATTTTCCAGAACCTGTTGTATTTTGTCGCACAACAAGCTTTGTTGCTGGTTGCGATATAAATGACATAAGTTAGCAGATAAGGAAGTAAATGTTTCAGGAAGGCCCTGATTTGAGGTTTGCATCTTTCACAAACCCTTAAGCAAACTGCCTATTTTTAAAAAGTTATTTAGAAACTCATAACTTGCTTTTCCTTTATTGGGGATTGGAATGCTTACAATGTAATTCTTCTCTTCTCCAGTTTATCCTGACAACAACAATCCCATGAGGTAGGTTGGGCTGAAAGTGAGCGACCAGCCAAAGTTCACCCAGCCAGCTTCCATGACCGAGTAGGAATCTGAACCTGAGTCTTAGTCATATATTCTGAGTGCTGGATCTGAGCTGCTATTGCCTCAGTCTCTCCACCCCTTAGATAGTAGAATCATAGAATCGTAGAGTTGGAAGGGACCACAAGAACCATCAAGTCCAATTCCCCTGCCATGCAGGAATACACAATCAAAGCACTCCTGACAGATGGCCATTGAGTCTTTGTTTAAAAACCTCCGAAAGAGACTCCACCACGCTTGGAGGCATGAATTCCGCTGTCAAACAGCCCTTACTGTCAGGAGGTTCTTCCTAATGTTAAGGTGGAATCTCTTTTCCTGTTGCTCCTTGTCCTAGTTGCTGGAGCAGCAGAAAACAAGCTTGCTCCATCTTCATCCAGTGACACCATTTGTTCACCTGCACTATTCTCCTTCCCCTCCCTGGGCCATGTCCTTCAACTGGGTGTAGAGATGAAATGACAACCTGTGCATCTGGATCCTTCAGCTTCCTTCCCAGAACCTCAAAACTCCTTGTGGTGTCCTGAAAGCTCCGCCTTGCAGCGTCATTTGTTCCCACGTGGATCAAAAGGAAGAGATAACGGTCAGTGGGCTTGCCGAGTCTTGTCAGCCTTTCTGTGACATCACAGATTTTTTGTCCCAGGGAGACAACACACCTCCGGAGACAGCTTGTCAGGCCTGACAATCACTCTGGCCCTTTCCGCACTGTGGAAAGGGTGCTTCCCCACCGGCAGGAATTCTGCCAGTGGAAGGGTGGGGGCCATTCGCACGAGAGCGTGCGAGCGGCCCCCAAAGAGGCCGGTGCAAGAGAGGCGGCTCCACACGGAGCCGCCTCTTCCCCGTCCCTCTGCCACTCACCTCATCGCCTTGTCACTCTACTGGACTGCTGAGACCCGCTCACGCTGCCCTCTGACCTCCAGGGGTCGGAGGACAGCGAGGGAGGGTCTCAGCAGTCCAGTAGAGCGACTGGGCGACGAGGTGAGTGGGAGAGGGACGGGGAAAACAGTGCATTCCCGGCGGTGCCGTTCGCACCGCGCCGCTGGGAATGCGCTGTTGTTCCAAAAACCTCCCTCCAGGAGGGAGGTTTTTGGAGGTGGCCTGATGCCACCCTGGTGGAGGGGGAGGGGAGCCAGGTCGGCGCTGCTGCGTTTTGGCAGCGCCGCCTGTGCGAACGGTTCCCTGGTGATGCCGTTTTTGCCGTCCCCAGGGCGCCGTTTATGGCCCGTGCGGAAGGGGCCTTTGTCTATTCCCCTCAGCAGGGAGTCCCCTACCATCACCACACATCTCTGTGCTAACAGCGATCATTCACGTGCCGAGCCTTTTGACACTTGCATGTTCTCTAAAGACTGACTCTGTTGCTCACTAACAAGGGAGAGAACTTCAGATGGATTCTGTAGCTTCAAACTCACGGAATGCTCCCGGGTCCCTCTCTACTTCTAGGTGTCACATTCCTCCAAATGCCCACCTCCTGTGTTTGAGAGCGGCCATCCTCCTTAGAGAAATCCCAGGTGTGTTCCCCACCCACTACCATCTGTTCCACTCTGTCCAGGAAATCCTCATTCTTATTAACAGGCTGAAGAGGAGATACTCGTGCCCCAACCTTCTGTACCTCCTCCCCCAAGAGAGCAACCAACCTGCACTTGCTGCTGGTGTAGCTACCCACATCCTCCAGCAAAGAGAGAAACATTCCGCAGCTGTTGCAGGCGACTGCAGCAACTCCCTCATCATCCATATTCAGTCGTGTTAAGTAGTACAGAAACAGACCTCTGGGCCTTCCTTTCAAACAATAAGTGTTAACCTTGTCTGTTTAGCCAAGCCCCTGTTCACTGTACTGCAGGGAACAGGATCTACCCCAGTGATGGCGAACTTTTTTGAGAGCGAGTGCCCAAATTGCAACCCCAAACCCACTTATTTATTGCAAAGTGCCCACATGGCAATTTAACCTGAATACTGAGGTTTTAGTTTACAAAAAACAGTTGGCTCCGAGGCGTGCGTTACTCGGGAGTAAGCTTGGTGGTAGTCAGTGGCTTTACTTTGAAGCAACCAGATCCAACTCTTCCAACGGGTGAATCACGCAACCCTAGGAGGGTTTACTCAGAAGCAAGCCCCATTGCCAGCAACTGAGCTTACTCCCAGGTAAAGGATCGCTGCTTTTAGTTCTTTTTGCATGTGAAAATCGAGTGCTGGGGTTTAACAGCGCTTAACAGGGTTACCTACACTGCTTCCCCAAAACTAGGTCTTAGGTTTAATGCTAATAATCGAGCCTAATGGTCCAGGCCAGCCTAGATGTGTGTTTGTGTGTGTGTGGGGGGGGACTCTGTTTGCATGTGCCCACAGAGAGGGCTCTGAGTGCCACCTCTGGCACGCGTGCCATAGGTTCGCCACCACTGATCTACCCTGTTTCCCTGAACATAAGACATCCCCTGAAAATAAGCCGTAGTAGAGGTTTTGCTGAAGTGTGAAATATAAGGCATCCCCCGAAAGTAAGACGTAGCAAAGTTTTTGTTTGGAAGTATGCCTGATGAACAGAACACAGAAAAATAAGACAGCCCCTGAAAACAAGACATATTGCATCTTTGGGAGCAAACATTAATATAAGACACTGTCTTATTTTTGGGGAAACACAGTAGTGGCTGAAGCCTCTGTCCCTGATCAAGTCTCCAAGTTAACCTTCTGCTCTCTCCCAAAAGATCAGTTCTTACTGATAAAGGATTGGCCTAACTCAGAAGGTTTTTGTATGACACTATGTGCGAAGTGTCATAAGGTCTGTTGAAGTCAATAGTCTTTGAGGTGTATACAGTCGTAGACTACATGGGGGTGGGACTCAGAAGAATTGCTTCGTGACTTTGTAGTTAGGAAGGATTCTTGGCTGTGACATAATTCCAAGCCCCTCTTGTTCTTACATGAGAAAACTTGTAGTGGGCACCTATATTTTACCTCTTGGGGGTGAATGCCGCTTTAAGGTGATTTAGGACACCCCAACTGGGGAGGGAAGGAAGCAAAGAGATCTCTCTCACACATACCTCTCTCCCCTCAAATCTTCACCCTCAGCTGCGTGATAGGGTTGCCAACCTCCCACTGACGTCTAGGGACCTCCCAGAATTACAAATGATATCTAGGTGGCAGAGATCAGTGTTGGACGTTGTAAAATGTGAAAAGGAACTGAGAAGACCCAGCAGAGAAAAGGAATTGATAATAATCATTAGAAAAGGAATTGATAATAAAACTGCAAGGATTGTCATGCCCTTATATAAAGCAGTGGTGCGACCGCACTTGGAGTACTGTGTTCAGTTCTGGTCGCCACATCTCAAAAAGGATATCGAAGAGATAGAAAAAGTGCAGAGAAGGGCAACGAGGATGATTGAGGGACTGGAGCACCTTCCCTATGAGGAGAGGCTGCAGCGTTTGGGACTCTTTCATTTGGAGAGGAGACGTCTGAGGGGGGATATGATTGAAGTCTATAAAATTATGCATGGGGTAGAAAATGTTGACAGAGAGACATTTTTCTCTCTTTCTCACAATACTAGAACCAGGGGGCATTCATTGAAAATGCTGGGGGGAAGAATAAGGACTAATAAAAGGAAACACTTCTTCATGCAACGTGTGATTGGTGTTTGGAATATGCTGCCACAGGAGGTGGTGATGGCCACTCACCTGGATAGCTTTAAAAGGGACTTGGACAGATTTATGGAGGAGAAGTCGATTTATGGCTACCAATCTTGATCCTCTTTGATCTGAGATTGCAAATGCCTTAACAGTCCAGGTGCTCGGGAGCAACAGCCGCAGAAGGCCATTGCTTTCACATCCTGCCTGTGAGCTCCCAAAGGCACCTAGTGGGCCACTGCGAGTAGCAGAGTGCTGGACTAGATGGACTCTGGTCTGATCCAGCTGGCTTGTTCTTATGTTCTTATGTTCTTAGAGGGAGTGGAAGTGGTCAGTTAGATAGGGCGATGAGGTTAGCGACCATTCCATCCATTTGTGTCATGTCTTGTCTGTTCTTAGGCTGATACTCTTAGATCTAATATCCTTCTTCTTCTTGGAAGGCAGCAGCATGCTATCTTTCCCTTATCCTATTCTAAAAGTAATTCCCTAATAAACATGTATCTTTTAGCTGCTTCTCTGTGCAGTAAAATGTCAGCAATCAGTCCCCCCTGGAGAACATAACTTAAGAAGAATACGAAGAATTGGTTTTTATACCTTGCTACTATCTACCTTCAAGGAGTCTCAGAACAGCTTACAACTGTCTTCCTTCCCTTCTCCACAACAGACAACAACAAGAAGAGTTGGATTTATATCCCTCTTCTCTCTACCTCTTCTCTCAAAATGGCTTAAAAACTCCTTCCCTTTCCCACCCCACAATAAACACCTTGTGAGGTAGGTGGGGCCAAGAGAGTGCTGAATGAACTGTGACTGGGCCAAGGTCACCTAGCAGGCTTCATGTGAAGGAGTGGGGAATGAAACCCAGTCCTCCAGATTAGAGTCTATTGCTCTTCACCACAAAGTGACTGCTTTGGGAGCAGGGATGGGGGCGGCGGCTGCATGACTTTATATTCCACTGTTCCCAATATTTACTGGGCTCTTTTTAGGTTAAAAAACACCTTGAATGGCTTTTAAAAAGTAGTTTTGTAACATATAATTACATCCTTAGAGCACTGGATTAATAACCAGGCAAGCTTGCGCACTCCCGGGGTACTTCTGTTAGCTGGGGAGAAGCTGTTCTTCCATCTCACCCAGGACTTTCTTCTCGAGGTCCAAAGAGGTCATTTTCAGATTAGAAGAGAAAACAGCATGCTGCTCTACCGCAGAGCTTATCTGGACCCTGCAGAACTTTCTTTGATTTTTTCAGCTGGGCACCCCAATTCTATATGCAGCCTCACTCGGCATCAGTGGAACGGTAGCATTTTTCAATTTGTTTCTCCCAAGGAAATACTCGAAGCCATATTACAGAGAGAGAGAGAGAAGCGAGAAAAAAACATACTCCCCACAAAACTGTCCAGGAGAAGTGGAATTACAGTGTTCCCTCTAAATCTCTAGCAGTGTAACCTTCCAGGTCAGGCACAAATGGTTTAACATAAATGTGAAGAGCCGAAAAAATATGGTTTAGTTTGTGTTCCATTCTGGGTGGAAGCCGAGGGAATTTATATGCTGAGGCTGCAATACGGACACTTTAGCCTTGGTTTATTTCTCCACCTTGGAGTATTCAACATGGATTTGAGAAAATGTTAAGAATGATGAATGGGGTGTAAATAAAGGGCCTTTAAAAAACTGCTTCTTGCCTTCACAAGTCAATGTATTAGAGGGAACAGCTGTAGACTTAACACTGGACAATATGTAGCCTCCCAGGAATTCTCTTCACAGTAACAACTGCCAGGGCCCATTGATTACTTGGAAAATGGACCGCTCTAAACCAATCATTGTTAATTGTGAGGCCAGAACAAAGCCTTGCATGGGGAAAATATCTCTCCCCCTCCCTTTATTTATTTACTTATTTTTGCCCAAGTACATCCACATAATACTTATTTTGTCACTACATTCCGGTTGACAGGGGTACGGAAGAATTCCAGCCTAGAGCCACTGCTTTTATCACGTTTGTGCCAGACCACAGTTTTTACTCCGCCCCCTCCCTCAGTAGTCGTTCTTTGCAAGCAGTGCCTCATATGAGAAACATGTTTAATGTATTGTCAAAGGCTTTCATGGCCGGAATCACTTGGGTGCTGTGTGGTTTCCGGGCTGTATGGCCGTGTTCTAGCAGCATTCTCTCCTGACGTTTTGCCTGCATCTGTGGCTGGCATCTTCAGAGGAAGATGCCAGCCACAGATGAAGATGCCAGCCACAGATGCAGGCGAAACGTCAGGAGAGAATGCTGCTAGAACACCGCCATACAGTCCGGAAACCACACAGCATCCAAGAAACATGTTTGTTTGTTTTTACAACCCCTGGGATGATGAGGAATCAAAATCTGATTTTCAATATCAGGTCAATTGATCTCCTAATCGCTGACATTTTATATTTATATGGAGGTTGTAAAAAGAAATCAGTCCCATTTATTTAGGAGTTGAACTCGGGGGGGGTGGGGGGTGGAGGGGTACACCTTGCCAGCCTTTTGCAGATTAAATAGAGTCAGGTGGAGTACTCCTATCTGAACAATCTCACCTGTTACAAACACACTGGAATTGTTAACCCTGCAGTGACCCCTTTTGCGCTGGCTTGTGACCAGTTTTCTTTTTAAAACGTCAGAATATTTCATAAGAATCTTACTCCTTTACATTTACCCCATCTCCCCGATTTAATTAGATTACACTACTTGTTGGACAATCCTGATCCTTCTCTCTGTCTGATAGTGGCAGACTTTCTCCTGGAAATTACTAAATGCCAGTAGATTTCCTTCGACCTAACATTTATTTCCTGTATTGTATATGCTTTTTAATCCGTTTTTTTATTATTGCTGTACTGTTGTCTATGCCAATAAAGGCTTGCTAAAAAAAAGAATATTTCATAAAAGATTTGATCTAAAAAGAAGCATTAGATTTATATCCCCCCTTTCTCTCCCGTAAGGAGACTCAAAGGGGCTGACAAACTCCTTTTCCTTCCCCCCTCACAACAAACACCCTGTGAGGCAGGCGAGGCTGAGAGAGCTCTGAAAAGCTATGACTAGCCCAAGGTCACTCTGCTGGCGTGTGTTGGAGTGCACAGGCTAATCAGAATTCCCCAGATAGGCCTCCTCACCTCAAGCGGCAGAGCAGGGAATCAAACCCGGTTCTCCAGATTAGAGTACACCTGCTCTTAACCACTACGCCACTGCTGCTCCTATTGCCATTTCTTGGAAAATACTTGCAACCTGATCAAGTATAGTAATATCTGCTCTTTGGACAGATTGTCACTTATTATTTGGGTGCTGTGTGGTTTCCGGGCTGTATGGCCGTGTTCTAGCAGCATTCTCTCCTGACGTTTCGCCTGCATCTGTGGCTGGCATCTTCAGAGGATCATATTATTATTATTATTATTATTATTATTATTATTATTATTATTATTATTATTATTATTATGTCACTTATTATTTTTTAATTATTATTATTATTTATTGGGTTTATAAACCGCCCTTCCCCGAAGGGCTCAGGGACATTCCTTTTTTCCACTGCGGATAACAATCCTCTCCAATATTTATTTCAATATTTATTTCAAGGTGCTCAGCACCTTGGAGTAAAAGGATCAGGCAGTGAATGGTGTGAAGGGCGGCCCCAGTCCTGGAGAGCAGTTCCCAAAAGGACTTCAGAAGAGCCCTGCGGGGTCGGGCCAGGGAGGGTCCGTCGGCCCAGCCCAGCACCCTCTCCCACACAGGGGCCAACTGGTTACTGGGGAGGGCAGACTACAGATTTATGGAGGAGAAGTCAATGTATGGCTACCAATCTTGATCCTCCTTGATCTCAGATTGCAAATGCCTTAGCAGACCAGGTGCTCAGGAGCAACAGCAGCAGAAGGCCATTGCTTTCACCTCCTGCATGTGAGCTCCCAAAGGCACCTGGTGGGCCACTGCGAGTAGCAGAGTACTGGACTAGATGGACTCTGGTCTGATCCAGCAGGTTCTTTCTTATGTTCTTAAGGCCTTTGCTTTCACCTCCTGCATGTGAGCTCCCAAAGGCACCTGGTGGGCCACTGCGAGTAGCAGAGTGCTGGACTAGATGGACTCTGGTCTGATCCAGCAGGCTCTTTCTTATGTTCTTAAGGCCATTGCTTTCACCTCCTGCATGTGAGCTCCCAAAGGCACCTGGTGGGCCACTGCAAGTAGCAGAGTGCTGGACTAGATGGACTCTGGTCTGATCCAGCAGGCTCTTTCTTATGTTCTTAAGGCCATTGCTTTCACCTCCTGCATGTGAGCTCCCAAAGGCACCTGGTGGGCCACTGCGAGTAGCAGAGTGCTGGACTAGATGGACTCTGGTCTGATCCAGCAGGCTCTTTCTTATGTTCTTAAGGCCATTGCTTTCACCTCCTGCATGTGAGCTCCCTAAGGCACCTGGTGGGCCACTGCAAGTAGCAGAGTGCTGGACTAGATGGACTCTGGTCTGATCCAGCAGGCTCTTTCTTATGTTCTTAAGGCCATTGCTTTCACCTCCTGCATGTGAGCTCCCAAAGGCACCTGGTGGGCCACTGCGAGTAGCAGAGTGCTGGACTAGATGGACTCTGGTCTGATCCAGCAGGCGCTTTCTGTGGGGATTCTGTGGGGATTCTCTGATCTCAGAGCAAACTGAGTGTTGAAGAGGGGGGAAGGTGCATAACTGAGAATCCAACTTGAAAGGAATGTATACGCAATACAAAGGAGGCCACCAGTAATTAAATGGCCCGAACAAACTTTAATCATCGGCAATATTCATTCCTAACAATCACCACTATCTTTAAGAGTGCAATGTCAACGTTAGCCCAAATAAACTAAAAAATACACACGTTGCACTCTGGCTGTGTCTTATCTTGTATATTGATCTTACATATAATTAAACAACTTAACACTTCTATTTGTATTTACATTTCCCTATTTCTCTGACAAAGTTCTTAAAGATACAGCATAAGTCTTCCAACTTAAATAATCACTTAGTCCATTCAATTCTTTGTTCAGAAACAAAGCTTCAGTTCCATATAGTCCATATTCCAATTCTGTAGGTTCTACATAAAAACGTCTCGTGCGTATAGAAAGTTTTTCGTGCGTCTTCCTCAATATGCCAGTATGTTCAAACAACTTCCAACAGTTCTTTGAGGCTTCTAATGGGTATATCTGAAATTAAAATTACACAGATACATATATACTGAAATCAAAATTATGCCTATTCATTCCTGCCATAACCAGCCACCAGTTGATGGTCCATGGAAAGGGCTGTCAACTCTGGGTTGAGAAATACTTGGAGATTGTGTGGGGTGGAGCCTGGGGGGAAGGGTTGGGAGAAGATGGGACCTCAATGGAGCATAATTCCATAGAGTTCATTACCCAAAGCCGCCATTTTCTCCAGGGAAGCTGATCTCTGTTGCCTGGAGACCAGTTCTAATTCTACAGGCCCCACCTGGAGAATGGCAACTCAATTATAGGGTGATTCACCCAGCCACCATCTCTACAAAGGGCTAGTTCTGCAGAGTTCCCCCACACCCTTCCACATGGTGCAATGGCCAGTGAAAATTCTTCCATGGTGTAGGAAAAAAGATGGAGGCACATCTCTCTGCAGGCTTCAGACGATGCATTGAGTGTTGTATGAAGGCCAGGAACTAACTAGCACAGAAGGAACAAAGCAGCTGAACAGATAACACAAACAGCAACGTAAGTGTAATGGAGGGCAGAATTCTGAAGCCAGGAGTGTACGGCAAATCTTCACAGCTCCCCTCCCTCTTCTCCCTGCCAAACACATGCAGACATCTATATATCCCTCACATCTTACACTGCATTTTCGGGATGGATTTTAATTGCTGTAAAGCTGCTTTGGAAGCCTTTCTTTGGGCGGGAGGAATATAACAGATATATAAATAAGCAAAGCTAACAGGAAACTGTTCTCCGCTGATACTCCGAGGCCCTGCTGAGTCTGATGCCGCTCTGGTTAATCCAGGTAAACAAAACAGCATATATTGTGTTTCTCCCATTCCTTTCATTACATCGGGCCAGGCTTATGCTCCGGCAGGAACAAATAAGCCTTCTACCAGCGCCGTCCCCCTTTCTCCCCTTATCATTCGGAGACCTTTTTCTCCCCCAGTTGCTCTGCCAGCTAAGCCCTTTGATACACCGCGCAATCAAAGCAAGAAGCTTATTACAAAACCCGTAAAAGTTGCTCGACTCGAGTTTGTGCACTTTTAAAAAAGGGGCCGTCAAACTGAGCTTTGCTTGGCAGGAGTGTCGGAGAACCATCAGTAGAATCCCGTTTCACTACGATGCTCACTGCTATGGGAGCAACCACGGGTAACCTCAATGGCCTACTCTACAGGCAGTGTTTATCCCTGCAGCTCTTTTCCTGGCAGTGAATTTTCCCGCGGTTGTTTGTTTAAACTAGGGATTCTTTTGCTGAGAGGCATCTCCAGCTGAGTCCTGCATTGCTTGTTGCCTTTTTTGCGTTGGATATGCAGTTTTTAAAAAAGAAAGGAAAACACCCCCTCAGGTCCCTCTGCTGGCTTGAAGAGAGGTAGGAGCTGCTCACACACGGGCAAGGGAAGGCAGGAGGGGCGAGCCAAGATGCAGCAAGCGGAGGAAAAGTCACACTTCTGGAGATTCTGGAATTGCGGGACTTCTTGGATCTGCAGCGCAGTTCATTTGGGAAGGGGCAAACCAATGTGCGCAACCAAGAATGTGATCTGAAGGGAATGTATGCTCACTGCTGGGCAGATCACAAGTGCATAAATGGCCAATGTGATTTACTTCCAAGAAGCTTTACCTCATAAGAACATAAGAACAAGCCAGCTGGATCAGACCAGAGTCCATCTAGTCCAGCACTCGGCTACTCGCAGTGGCCCACCAGGTGCCTTTGGGAGCTCACATGCAGGATGTGAAAGTAATGGCCTCCTTCTAATTGTACATTCTTATCCATCCTCCAAGGAGTTCTGAGTGGTGTGCATGTTTCTTCCTGCTCCCATCTAACCCTCAAATTAAGGTTGCCAACTCTATGTTGCAAAATTCCTGGAAATTTGGAAGGGGGAGCCCTTGGAAGGCATGGTTTGGGGAGAGGCAGCATAGCAGGGGTTAATGCCATAGAGTCCGCCTCCAGGGGAATGGAGGCATTTCTCTAGGGGAAATGATCTCTGTCATCTGGAGATCAGTTTTAATTCTGAGAGATCTCCATGTTCTGCCTGTAGATTGGCAACCGTGCCTCACAACAACCATGCAAGGTGGACTGGGCTGCAAGGTCACCCAATTCATAGGTGAATAGGGATTTGAATCCAGGTCTCCCCAGTACTAGTCCAAAAAACCCAATACTAGTCCCCAATATTAGTCCAACAAAAATATTGGTCCCAAAAAACTCTGTTTTGAACCAAAACAGGCATTTTATTCATGAATACTACATCAAGAGCAGCAGTGGCATAGGAGGTTAAGAGCTCGTGTATCTAATCTGGAGGAACCGGGTTTGATTCCCAGCTCTGCCGCCTGAGCTGTGGAGGCTTATCTGGGGAATGCAGATTAGCCTGAACACTCCCACACACGCCAGCTGGGTGACCTTGGGCTAGTCACAGCTTCTCGGAGCTTTCTCAGCCCCACCTACCTCACAGGGTGTTTGTTGTGAGGGGGGAAGGGCAAGGAGATTGTCAGCCCCTTTGAGTCTCCTGCAGGAGAGAAAGGGGGGATATCAATCCAAACTCTTTTTCTTCATCATGAATTATAATTATCTGGGTCTCTAGAGACAACTCCTTACACTTAAGGATAACAGCTGCCCCTCCCAGTCTCCATCTCCTTCTGATTTCTTGGCCATCGTCTCCCTTTTGGTTGATGATGGAGCCAAGGAATAGAAAAACATTATCAATTTCACTTTCTTCATTGTAATCCTTAAAGTTGTGTAGTTCCTCAGTAGCCATTACTTTTGTCTTCATGCTGTTCATCTTTACGGAGCAGCAGTGGCGTAGTGGTTAAGGGCAGGTGTACTCTAATCTGGAGGAACCAGTTTTGATCCCTGTTCTGCTGCTTGAGCTGTGGAGGCTTATTTGGGGAATTCAGATTAGCCTGTGCATTCCAACACTCGCCAGCTGGGTGACCTTGGGCTAGTCACTGTTCTTCGGAGCTCTCTCAGCCCCAACTACCTCACAGGGTGTTTGTTGTGAGGGGGGAGGGGAAAGGAGTTTATAAGCCCCTTTGAGTCTCCTACAGGAGAGAAAGGGGGGATATAAATCCAACTCTTCTTCTTTGTCTTGCTTCTGAAGCTCTGTTAGTTTCCACAAAGGAATGAAACACCACTTTTTTTAAAAAAATGAACTCAAAATACATGGCTGGCTTTTGGCTGGATAGGGCTAATTTGCTGTGGGGCAAAAGATTCAGGCCCTTTCCCCACTTACCTTAAGCCCCGCGCTACTCTCCTAAAGTAGCGTGGGGTCCAGCTGCACTCCGCACTTCAAGGGCGGCGAGAATGCAGCCGCCCCGATGCCGCCTCCCTCGCACCCCCTCAGCGCGCGGCATCCCAGGTGCTCTTCTTAAGGGCGCCTTTTGATGACCCCGCGCAGAGCGCGGAATCGTGGGGACGCCCGGGCGCGCGCCTGGGATGCCCCGCACTGAGAGCAGCGCGCGGCATAGGGGGGATGGAAGAGAGTGGGGAAAGGCCCTCAGTTTTCCTGAAAAGATGCAAATAACATACACATGCATACTTTCCATTGTCTCTTGCAAACACACACAGGAACCAACTGGGAAAAGATTAGACTTGCATGCATCGAAGGCGATGTGGGAAAAGCGCAATACACACCCAAGTATGTTTCTCATGTGACACGCAGCCATTTCGCATTGCCCCCCAAAGGATGATCTTTTGTGTCTTGATCAGTAGATGCTGATCAACGTTGCACCAAATCCTCATGATGAAATGGGTTGCCACCCTACGGAAGATGAACGTTACTTTCTCTTAACTGCTCCCTCCCGGCTTCTCTTCCCTGCAAACAAACAAGGCAATTACGGCAGAGCATTTTCATTCCATATTTTAATGTTATCGAACATCCGTAAACTATCACAATCCCTTTGATATGATAGATTAAAGGAACAGGTTTCTTGGAACCAAGGAGGTATTTAAAGTTGCCGATGTCTATGAGCAAAATATCATGTTTTCGACAACGTATTATTCATGCGCCTCCGGTGTCACCTGTAATTGTTATTAATGGATTGCTCTCGATTCTCCCCCATAGAGCTGCCAAGCGGAAGAATAAAAAGTCTAAATAAGTGAAACTAATAACTGTAATGCAATGAATTGTACCGATAAACCAGTAATTGCAAGGTCAGGTGGACCCACACAGATCGATTGTTAACTGGTTATCCTATAATGAAAGCACAAACCTCTCATATTCATTTGCGTAGAATGCTTTTTTTGGGGGGGGAAAACAGCGGATGGATTGCCTGCGAGGGCATCTGCTGAACTAGAAATGATTAACAATCAAAATAATGAAATGTTAAACACAAGTTGAGAATCCATAAGAGAGGGAGCTGCGAGAGCTGGCAGGGACGCGCTCAGCCCTTGTTGCGAAAGGGCGATCAATTAATTTGAAGTCAATTGTTCTTTCTCCATTTTTAAAGGGTTGTGTTAATTAGCGGGTTATTTTGGTTCTGTTCCTTTTCACCTGTGATGCAGCTCGTGTGATTTTCAAAACGAAGTCAAGAGGAAAGCTCAAAGCAGCATAGAAATTGGAAAGTTTAGCCAGGCCTGACATGTTGTGAGTGAAGAGAGATCTTTCCTTAGGGGAAACAATATAATATGGTGGAGAGGCCACTGGGGCCACAGTCAGGGTGGTCAGGTATCCCGACTGTAGACTTCCCAGCAACCCAGGCAGAGGTGGGATCCAGCAGGTTCTCGCCAGTTCCCGAGAGTGGGTTACTAATTATTTGTGTGTGCCGAGAGGGGGTTACCAATTGGGTCCGCTGTTCCGTTAGAAATTCCATTAGGTCCAAAAATCATAAAGTCCTGTTGTTTCCTATGTAGCTGGTTAGCGAAGGTAGAAAACGGGATAATTCTCCCTGTTGGGCTGTTTTAAAAACATGTTTTAGAAATATGGTAAAGTTCCTTGTTTAAGGAAAGTATCCTTCTTTTGATTTCTAGAAACAAAATTAAGTATTTGAAAGTATTAAGTATTTGACAGGCAGTCAATTGGAGGAGAAGTAGTTGTTTCTGTTGGCAGTAGACGATAGGACTTGCTATAATGAGTTTAAATTATGGACAGAAAGATACCAGCTGGAAATTAGGAACTTTTTTTTACAGTAAGAGTTTTTTACAGTAACAGAGAAATTATTAATGCCCCGCCCCTGGAATGCCCAGCCACGCCCCCGTCGTGCCCCGCCCAGCCCCATTGGTGCTACGCCACTGTTTGAATCCCACCACCATGGGAACCCGTTACTAAAATTTTTGGATCCCACCACTGAACCCAGGTTTTTTGGCCTTCTGAAGGAAATGGAGGGAGGGAGCTTCCCAGCCTGGATCTGGCAATCCACCCACCCCATCTTTTACCAGTGGCCAGGGGAGACCAGGTAACCATACAGTGGCAGGAGAAGAACTTACCCATTGATGTGCTCAAGCTCCTGGAGTTTTGTCTCATGTCCTGATTGCTACATTTGCAGGATCCAAATGTCCAGTGGGTGTTGGTCTGCATTGGAAAAACTTGAATGGGGCCACAAGTAAATAACCCCTGACTGTGTAACCTCTCTCTGTGGGTTCTGTGGGGCAGAACTTGGAATGAGTTTGCAACAACAAATTTTAAAAACAAAATGGTTTACTTTCTTAACATATAACATCAAACATCAACATTTAACATCTTCAAGGTCCTGTTCAGGTTGCATTTTCAAGTCCTTATATTTACAGTCTACTGATACCGCCAAGTCCAATTCTTCTTTGCAAGTGGGTTGGCTCCTGAAGACTCCAAGGCCTTGATGAACAGGTTTGAACATGATGAAGGTTTCCAGGAGAACTCTCACCCATTACAAACACAAAAAGAAACTCTGAAACAATAAACTCCAACATTTACAACATAGCAAAAATAAACAACTATCTTCCCAGTAGTTCCCAACAACATTGCAGTTACCTTAACAAGATGTTAAGGGCTTATACAACCATGGTCCGAGTCTGGTAGCCTTGTCTCCTCCAAACTACGTGAGCTCTGCAGCCTCCTGCTGCTTTGAGTCTCCACCCCTTTCTGGGTCAACCCATTCTGAGCATGGGGGTTACAACTGCACATGTCCAACAGAAACAAATATATATTTTTTCTGGAACCCACCCCTCATTACCACCAATGTGTTAAGTAAGAAGAGTGTAAAACACTAAGATTAAATGTTTCCCTTTCACTCATTTGGTGTCTGCCTCTCTGTCCTGTAGCAGTTCACTTGCTCTTCATGATTGGCTGGCGCATGGTCTGGATCCAGAATAGCTTACCTACATGCAATATGGCGAAGACTGATTTCTCATACTGGTGGTAGTGGAAAGTGCTGTCAGGTCACAGTTGACTTATGGTGACCCTGCAGGGTAAGAAATATTTGGAGGTGGTTTGCCATTGCCTGCCTCTTCATGGGCTGAGAGAGTTTTGACAGAACAGTGGCTGGTCCGAGATCACCCAGCAGGCTTCATATGGAGGAGGGGGGAATCAAGCCAGTTCTCTGGAGTAGAGTCCATGGTTCTTAACCACAAAAGCAGTCACCAGCTGTGCTGAAGTTAGAAATAAAATAATGTTGTCAGACAGTTCTTGGTAACTGGTGGGAGCTTTATGGATGGGGATATGGGCAGGGGGAATGGTGTCATATGCACCATGATGTCACTTCCTGGGGGAACCTGGAAGGGTGTCAAGTAGCTCTAGGAATCACTGGGAATTCTATGGTAAACCTCTGGTTTTCCCTAGAAATGACATTGTGGCACATACAATGGAATTTTTTTTAAAAAATCCCTTTCACCACTTAGAGAGCATTCTCCCAGAATGATACCTGATCTCCAGACTACAACGATCAGCATCCCTGGGGGAAATGTCAGCTTCAGAGAGCGGATGCCGTGGCACCGTGCCCCAACTGAGCTCTCTCAAGCCCTGCCCCCAAATCTCCAGGAATTTCCAGAGCAGGGTTGGCAAGGTTGGAACTAGGCTCTGCTTCTTGTAAATATTGATTTTCACAATCACCCAGATCAGTGGTGGGATCCAAAAATTTTAATGACAGGTTCCGATGGTGGTGGGATTCAAACAGTGGCGCCGCCGCGCACACGCACCTCCAGTCCCTATTGGGCAGGGAGGTTGCTTTAGTAACCCCTTCTCGGCACTCAGAAAAAATTAGTAACCACCTCTAGAGAAGCGGTGAGAACTGGTTGGATCCCACCTCTGCCCCAGATGTGGTCTAGATTTTCATATTTTAGTAATCAGCTTAAAACTTGTACGTTAAGAAGCTGGATAAGGGAGAGAGAACGTGCACTGGTGCACGGGTGCAAATGAAACACCAGGTAAGGTTCTCTAGAGGAAGGCAATGGCAAACCACTTTTCCCCACTAGCATTGAGTGCCCCTTGCTGGGGTCACCATGAACCTTGGATGGGACACTACTAAGAAGACTCTGCAAAGGAAAGCAATGGCAAACCACCTCTTCTTTTTACTTGCCTTAACAGCCCCTTGCTGGGGTCACCATGAACCTTGGATATGAGAGCACCAAGGAAGACTCTGCGAAGGAAAGCAATGGCAAACCACCTCTTCTTTTTACTTGCCTTAACAGCCCCTTGCTGGGGTCACCATGAACCTTGGATATGAGAGCACCAAGGAAGACTCTGCGAAGGAAAGCAATGGCAAACCACCTCTTCTTTTTACTTGCCTTAACAGCCCCTTGCTGGGGTCACCATGAACCTTGGATATGAGAGCACCAAGGAAGACTCTGCGAAGGAAAGCAATGGCAAACCACCTCTTCTTTTTACTTGCCTTAACAGCCCCTTGCTGGGGTCACCATGAACCTTGGATATGAGAGCACCAAGGAAGACTCTGCAGAGGAAGGCAATGGCAAACCACCTCTTCTTCTCACTTGCCTTGAAAGCCCCTTGCTAAGCTCACCATGAACTTTGGATGGGAGATCACCAAGAAAGTGGAAGGCAATGGCAAACCACCTCTTCTTCTCACTTGTCTTGAAAGCCCCTTGCTGGGACCACCATAAGTTGGCTGTGAGTTGAATGGCACTTTACACACATGCACACTTGTGCACACACACACTGGTGTAAATATGTAGGCAAATTTTCTTGCAAGGCACCACTGCACAATTGTTACATTCAAAATCTAGGGAGGGGAGGAGATTTGCTCGTCTCCTAGCAACTAAGAGGTTCCGAGTTTCTAATGCAGAGCACTGAGACTGTTATTACTGTCTAGAAATATTGATGCAGAACTGATAAGGAGAAAGACACACACCAAATACACGGCCACAAATAGCCCAGCTTCTGCTAGAGTCTAGAAGCTGGGTTTGGTCCACACAAGTAGAGAAAGGAATTTGTAGAACGGATTGTCGTTGAAGGGTGGAGGAAATCACATTTTTGGATCCTCACCAATGTTTACAAAACATAGGGCTGGATTAGAAGAAGAAGAAGAAGAAGAAGAAGAAGAAGAAGAAGAAGAAGAAGAAGAAGAAGAAGAAGAAGAAGAAGAAGAAGAAGAAGAAGAAGAAGAAGAAGAAGAAGAAGAAGAAGAAGAAGAAAAAGAGGAGTAGGAGGAGTAGGAGTTTGGATTTATATCCCCCCTTTCTCTCCTGAAGGAGACTCAAAGGGGCTTACAATCTCCTTGCCCTTCCCCCCTCACAGCAAACACCCTGTGAGGTAGGCGAGGCTGCGAGAGCGCTGAAAAGCTGTGACTAGCCCAAGGTCACCCAGCTGGCATGTGTGGGAGTGTACAGGCTAATCTGAATTCCCCAGATAAGCCTCCACAGCTCAGGCGGCAGAGCGGGGAATCAAACCTGGTTCCTCCAGATTAGATGCACGAGCTCTTAACCTCCTACGCCACTGCTGCATGCTGCTCACAGAAGTAGACCTCCTTTCCACGGCAACCCTCTCTGAGGTATGGTAGGGCTGCCGACAGGCCTGAAGAAAAAAAAGTCCTGTCCCTTTAATAGGATCTTAATGTATGGAAATGGGCGGTTGCAGCTTTTCATGGCCTGGAGGCAAATAACGTCACCCAGAAAATAGCATCTCATTAAAGTGATGGGGGCATTTTTCTCTAGACAAGCTAGACAAGACTGGGTGGGGACCATTGCAGACGAATAGACCACTCACGTCAGAGAGACATCTGTGAAGAGGGGAAACAGGTGAGACGTCTCATCCAGTCTCTTTATTTACCAGAATGTCCATGTTTTAAAAATCTTCTTGCTAACCAAATATCAGTGTAGGAAGCAAAGGGTTGAACTAGAATGTTCTAGTGATATGCTAGATTTGCGTTTGAAGCACGGAGTTCAGAAGAGCCACCCCTCACTGTGTTCTGAAATGGGCATGGTTGCCAACTCTTCAGTTGGTGACTGGAGATCTTCCACTAGTACCACTAATCTCCAGTTCCCCTGGAGAAAATGGCCGCTTTCAGAGGTAGGATCTATGGCATTATAACCCACTACGCCCCCTTCCTTTTCCAAACCTCACTCCCCTCAGACTACACCACCAACATCTCCAGTTAATTTCTCAAGCTTGGAGAAATTAGTTTGGAGAGGAGATGTCTGAGGGGGGGATATGATCGAAATCTATAAAATTATGCATGGGGTGGAAAATGTTGACAGAGAGAATTTTCTCTCTCTTTCTCACAATGGCCCCTTCCGCACACGCAAAATAATGCGTTTTCAAACCACTTTCACAACTGTTTGCAAATGGATTTTGCTATTCCGCACAGCTTCAAAGAGCACTGAAAGCAGCTTGAAAGTGCATTATTCTGCGTGTGTGGAATGAGCCAATACTAGAACCAGGGGGCATTAACTGAAAATGCTGGGGGGAAGAATTAGGACTAATAAAAAGAAACACTTCTTCACGCAACGTGTGATTGGTGTTTGGAATATGCTGCCACAGGAGGTGGTGATGGCCACTAACCTGGATGGCTTTAAAAAGGGCTTGGACAGGTTTATGGAGGAGAAGTCGATGTATGGCTACCAATCCTGATCCTCCTTGATCTGAGATTGCAAATGCAGGCCAGGTGCTCGGGAGCAGCAGCAGCAGCAGCAGAAGGCCATTGCTTTCACCTCCTGCATGTGAGCTCCCAAAGGCACCTGGTGGGCCACTGCGAGTAGCAGAGTGCTGGACTAGATGGACTCTGGTCTGATCCAGCTGGCTTGTTCTTATGTTCTTAAGCTGGAGCTGGCATCCCTAGAAGTGGGACAGTTCATTTTGCTACCTCAGAATTTCCCTCTCTTATTTTCTAAGTAAACATATAGGGTTGCCAACCACAGTGGGAAAATTCCTGGAGATGTGGGAGGAGAGTCTGGAGAGGGTGGGTTAGGGGAAGGGAGGGACCTCAGTGGACTATACAGCCATAAAAGACCACCCCTCAAAGTGGCGGTTTTCTCCAGGGGAATTGATCTTTGTAGTCTGTGGCTCACTTGTCATTCTGGAGGATCTCCAGGCCTCATCTGGAGGTTGGCAACCAGAATATCAGAACATGCTCGTTACCCATCAGATTTCAATGGCTGCTTTTCCCCAATGAGTTCCCCAAAAATGCCCAGAATCAAACTGCCAACCCTGTGGGGAGACAAAGCCAGCTTCTCTATATATATTTTGCACACCAAACAGAATACAGGCAGTGGGGTGCTGTGCAGTTTCCAGACTGTATGGCTGTGTTCTAGCAGCATTCTCTCCTGACGTTTCGCCTGCATCTGTGGCTGACATCTTCAGAGGATCTGATAGTAGGAATGGAAAGCAAGGCCCTCTGAATAGAGTAGCCTGGTATGTGAGTCACAAAGAAGTCTGTAGCCTGGGGGTAACAATGAAGATAGCAAGGTCAATAGGTGAATGCATCTGAATAGAAGTATCCTGGTCTTTGTTTCCTTTGATTGCTATTGTCTATAGTTGTCCTGTGTTTGGGTGGAGCTGATTTGCCACTGTCTTGATTCTAGAGTTTTTCAACACTGGCAGCCAAATTCTGTTCATTTTCATGGTTTCTTCCTTCCTGTTGAAGTTGTCCATGTGCTTGTGAATTTCAATGGCTTCTCTGTGTAGTCTGACGTAGTGGTTGTCAGAGTGGTCCAGAATTTCTGTGTTTTCAAATGATATTCTGTGTCCAGGTTGGTTTATCAAGTGTTCTGCCTTCGACAATACACAGAATACAGACAGTTTTACAATCAGCTTTCTACTGAACCTGGAGTGGAATTTAATGAATAGATTGGAAGAGGGGCACTCAAAGGACTTGAAAAAGTTGGGATGAAGATTTCTGGGATTTTTAAAAAAAACATTCAGGCATGTGTGCCCATTAACACGCTACAAAAGTGCTTAACCAGAGCACACCTGTGCCTTTCAACCCGAGAGCAGCGTGGGGCGCTGGGGCATATCAAAAAGGCTCCATTGGACTGGGAATTCAGAGAATTCCATTCCAGCTTTTCTTTCGTCCTTTGAGAAACTGATTTAGTTCCTGCTCTCAGGCTTTGAACAGCCTTGTCTGCTTAAAATGTCAGCTTTTTAGAGCAGGATCCTTCTAGCCAGGCAAGCCACAACAGAAAGTGACAGGCATCAGTTGGGACCCTTTAGCTTAAAGCTTCTCCATCGTGCCGCCATGGACGGCTACACCTGGCAAGAGAGATGGCTGACAGCTTTTCAGGAAAATCTGGCTCTCCCCTGATTATCTACAGCTGCCAATAGGAAGGCGGGGGAGGCAAGGGAGAGCCCCTGAGGGGTAGCAGTCTAGCGTAGGTAGGCTGCTGCAAGATCACAGTGTGAAGGGGAGAGGCGTAAATGGAAGATTTAGTTATTTCTAGTGTGTATAATGTGTTAAAAGATTTTTATTGGTACCTAGAAACACTTTTGACCACAGAAGAGAATTGCAGAGATTACAAATGTGGACAGGTATATTTATTGTAGGGACTTCCAACTTTGTCTGCATCAAGTATTAGTTTTAAATAAGGATACCTCTTCATCCTTATTAACATATACAAAATGATATCTTTATCCACGTTACTTATAAATTGATAAACACCACACTTTTCTCTGTTATTTCTCAATGTTAAGAGTTTGTTATCTTCCGAAACCACTTGTCGTTGATTCATTTCTATCTATATGTTCTATCATTCTTGGGTGAATGACGGAGAAAGACATTGCCTTGCTCTGCAGAGCCTTACTTGGCGTCTCATTTGCACCAGCGTCCAGTAAGTACATTTATTCAAATTCAACTTCAAAGACCTTTATTAGGCATCAAGAGAAAATACAGATACAACTGTGCAGCAATATGATCCTGAGTTTGACGGGGTAAAACAACTGCTCATAGTTCATGCAGTACAAACTTCAAGAAAATAAGTAAATAAAAGGAGAGCCAGAAACTTATTTTACAATATCGAGCAGCAACTTGGCCACCATTTTCAACTGCCCGGGATCCTCATCGTTCAAGAGGCGGTTCAATTTGGAATATGGAGGGCACAAGTAAGTCGGTGTTGAAAAAAAACAAGCTAGGTCTGAGATCTATGAATTTTGGGCAGACTAATAGAACATGTTCCAAAGATTCCTCAGAGGTTGAGCAATATGGACATGTACGCTGTTTCTGTGAGTATGCCATGAATCTCTCCAGGGAGAAGGTAAGAGGGAATGTGTTTGTTCTTGCTCTGGTGAATAACCATCTAGACTTAGGGTCGAGCAAGATATTTAGGTAAGCAGCTGTCCTGCAGGTCCCAGGCATGATTTCAAAGTGAAGGGGGGGCATTTATTCTCTCTCCCCCATACTGCTTCTTAACTTATTAGTTTTAAGCAGATTACTAAAGTATGAAAATGTAGACCACATCTGGATGACAGCCTTTACAACCTAGGGCAGTGATGGTGAACCTATGGCACGGGTGCCAGAGGTGGCACTCAGAGCCCTCTCTGTGGGCACACGAACACAGAGTTCGTCACAACCCCCCCCACACACACACTTAAACTGGCCTGGGCCACTGAGCATGACGTACGTGCACCGCGGTGAGCAGGGAGGTCTTGGCTGGCGGGCCTGGTGCCTGTGCTCCGGGTGGCTGCTGCTGGGGGGGCGGGCGGCACAGAGGTGGCAGAGATGCTAGAGAGGCACAGAGAGGTGCACGCGGGACTTGCTGGAGGCTAGAGCAGGCTGGCCCTTTTCAAGCGGGTGGGGCGGAGGAAGAGGGAGCCAACCGGTTCTTTCTAAACTAAAACTAAAACCTCAGCACTCAGGTTAAATTGCCGGGTTGGCCCTTTGCAATAAATAAGTGGGGTTTCGGTTGCAGTTTGGGCACTCGGTCTCAAAAAGGTTCGCCATCACTGACATAGGGACAAAACCAATGCACATGTTGTATGTAAATATGTCCATATTATTCCCATATTATGAATGTCCATAGGTACTTGCACACTATGGATACTAGGATGATTCCCACATGCTATATACCTGCTAGCTTTCTCATCCGCATTCCCCCTTAGTGCATATCAGCTCCCCCTGGAATATGCTGCCTTCTGAAACTTCTGAAACACCCATTCGCTTGCAGAACCGACTCTCGACAAATGCCGAGCCCCTCGTAGAAGCCCCCCAAGATCATCGCTCTCAGTTTTTCGATCACATCGCCCCTTCCTCCCCTTTCCTTTCATCGATGTGCAGGGCATTTTTTTTAAAAAAAAGGTCATGTCATTTCATATGACAACAAGATAGGAAATTTCTGGCTGAGGTTAGCGCTCGTAATCATTGATGGCTCAACAAGAAATCCCTTTGACAGCTTCGACCCTCGGCAAAGGAGTTATAAAGCCGAGCGATGGGAGTTGTGGCTCGAAGGCAGGCGTTGATGTTCTAGTCTGCTGCAAAGGCATGCCGGAGGGAATCGTAGGCAAGCTGGCGGAGCAGGAAAGGTGATCCCCTAACATATCACCATGGGGAAAGTGACCTCACATCCTCTATGTCAGCTAAAGTAGAGGAAGAGCACCCATCAAAAGGACACAAATATACCCAAGTTAACAGTAGAATTATTCTAGTCTAGCACTATCCATTTCAATGGTATTCGACTAGAGCAGTGGTGTCGAACCTTTGGCACTCCAGATGTTATGGACTACAATTCCCATCAGCCCCTGCCAGCATGGCCAATTGGGAATTGTAGTCCATAACATCTGGAGTGCCAAAGGTTCGCCCCCAAGGGACTAGAGTAACTGCCTAGGAACCCTGTAAGTAATAATAATGGCCCACATTTAATCACACAATCCTTAACGAATGAATGAATTTGTATTGTTGTCTGAATGGATTCTAAATTGGAGGGGGGGGGGGGAACTCGCCAAGTAGATTCACTGTTTGCAACAGAGCTCCAGACCCTGTAAGCCAAACAATTTAATCTTTTAACAGTTATATATACCCCAGACATAAAATGAGCCATTACAAAATTTTGATAACACCAGGAATTAGGAGAACCCCTTCAGATGCATTCCTTTTTAAAATAATTTTTTATTGTATCATTTGAATATTACATTTTATATTAATGCTTTTCTTCATTTGTTTTCAAACAATACATTTTCCCCCTTTTCCCCCCTCCCCCCTATATTTTTCACAGTTTTGTCAGACAAACAGCAGTAAGTTCTTCAGATGCAATCCTATGAAGCTGCTTCCTTCATTTTTAGTCACGGCTATTCCAATCAATTGTAGAAACAATGATAAAATAAACCTCCTGACCAAACATATTCATCTCGGTGGTGGAAAAGAGAAAGAGAGAGAAAGTGTTAAAGAGAAAATGAAAGAGGAAGAGAGGAGGGGAAAACAATGTGATCTAACCTGCAGGAAGGAAGAATTCCTGCTTAATTCTTGAGCAATAATTCCCTTGGTTACTTTTGATACTAGGACACTCGTAGAGGACATTCAGAAAACTGGTCACCTGACGGTATTTGTATGAGATTAAAGCAGATTCAAATGTGTTTACAAGGCATTATTTGCCGTGTACTGTATTCACTCTCATGAAGGGGAAAAAAATGGAATTAATCTTCGCTCATGAAACAAGGCCGATCGTGTGCTGGGTCACGTTCCAGGATTATAAGATTCCCACCCGTCAATCCTGAGTTATTGCTCTGCAAATACTTTGAAAGCTAATTTAATAGATACTCTGCATAAAGTCTACAATAGGAAATTACTTTCTGCATGTGTCAGGGTAAACATTCTCTTTTTTAGAAAAATGAAATATTTAGCATGCCACCAGCGAGGCGCGGCTTTTTCATTAATGCGACTTTTGTTTCAGAGTAGATCGTTGTCATTTTATCCTTTATTAACCCTCATAATGAGCAGATCCTTTGCGCAGTTAACAGCATTTGCTCTGACAGGGACGGTTGGGATATGTCACCCTTTTGCCCTCAATAATCTCTTTGTCAGAGATAATCAAACGTTGCCATAATCAGCCCGCTTTAACAAAAGTAAGAGACTCTGTCTGTCTATTCTTATCTATCTTACTTTCACCACTAGGAGGGACTATGAGGAGGGCTATTTTTGAAGCCTATTCGAAATCCTCAAATGGCGCAAAATGCGCCTGCTTGCTAGCTTACTGGGGTGAAATGATTTGAATGTATAACAACAGTTTCGAGCCACTTACTTCTGGTTTGCTTCCAGGTTCAATTCAAGGCAGTAGTTATGTTTAAAGGCCTACCTGGCCTAGGGCCATATCAGAGGGTTTGCCTCTCCTCCTTGTGGGAACGGATCAGAATGTGTATAAAAATTTGTATTTAATCAAGTCATAGAACCAAGGATTTGCAAAGAATCAAAATGGGAGCTTCTGTGTAAGTGACCCAAAGCCTGCATTTTTGCAGTAGGTCAAAGCTTGTCACTGACTATGCAAACAAGCAAGATAACATCTTTACCATCTTGTAACTACAGGTTACTACGTGACAAAAGACAAATGCATTTTATAACTTTGGTTTTTGTGTTAGAACTAGCTAAATGAATGTGATTAGTTAAATTACAAAGTGTTTTTCTATATAGTTAAATGAACATAAATGATAAGGAGATATTCACATGTATTAGTATTTTACTATAATTCTATTGTCTTAGAATCGAAGGTATAATTGTTGTTAGAATCAATATTTGTAAATCATTTGAAGTTAAATCATTTCTAAATGGTAAAGAAAGTTTTATGAGCCAAAGGAATCCTGCATGCCCTGGAGGTATAGCTCTCTCTCTGGGAGAAACTTTTCCAAGCAAGCAGCAGGGTTATTCTTGAAGACATTACAAAGCTAGGGTTTTATGGCAGCCCTTTGCGGCCATATGCCTAGAGGGCCACGAAGCTCACACCATCATGTAGTGTTTAAGAGTAACAGAATCTTCATGTGACAAGGAGATAGATTCTGACCAATGGGATTTGACCATACATGCTTGTAGCACGTGGAAAGTATTGCATGGGTTATCATTGAGTAAAGGAGGGATGGATTGTGTGGACGCTTTTTGCATCTATATATAAAACTTCTGGTCCCCTTTGTATCAAGGGTGTGCCTCTTATCCTTAAGGGGACACCCTGGCCAGATACTTATGCTGTCCAGTAAACTTATCTTCTGTTTCAAAACTGCTTCTTGGGTGTTTGCTAATTCTAAGTTTCTTTCTTAAACTAATTCAGCTGTGTAGGACCAGACACGCGATCCTGGCCTCACATCCTCATATAGGTCTACGTATTGAACCACAGGCCTGGTCAGATTGTAGGGTTGGTCCTGGGTAGTATTTGGATAGGAAACCTCTAAGGAAGGCTAGCAATGGCAAACCACTCGATTTCGAATTAATGGCATATAAATAGTTTAATATTAACATTGCAAGATAATAACAGCCTTTACAACTTCTGACGAGTTAAAATAACGCCATTTAAAAATTTAGCCACCGCTTCCAACAGCTCGTCGTTGTGGCTGTTTAAAAGACATATAACCTTCTGTTTATCTGTAATGCCTTCACTTCCATGCAGGAAGGGGATTATGAGCTTCTTCCTACCTATCTCATAAAAAGGACAATCGAACAGCATATGAGATACTGTTTCCACAGAACCCATGCCACACGGGCCTTTCCTTTCTTTATGTGGAATTCCAAGGTGGCGTCCAAGGCTAAAGGAAGAAGGCAGGGCATTACACCTAGCTAAGGTGATTGCTCTACGCCAGGGGTCCCCAAACTTTTAAAACAGGGGGCCAGTTCACGCATGGCCAGAGCCCAGCCGGGGGCCGGACCAAGTGCCGCCGTGGAAGCCATCCCATCCGCCCTTGACCTGCCCCTGGCCGAGCCCCCCACCCCCGCGGTCCCCTTCCAATCCGGCCCTGAAGCTCCGCCGCCTTTCTCTCTCCCCCCTTTGCCGCATTGGTATGGTCTTCTCCAGCCACTTGGAATGAGCAGTGAGTCGCCCGTGCTTGAGGCTGTTTTAAACCTGGGGGTCGAGGTGCCAAGCTCCAGGGGCCGCCTGGAGTTTGGCACTCCAACCCCCAGGTTTACAAACAGCCTCAAGCGCGGGCGACTCGCTGCTCATTCCAAGCGGCCAGAGGGGACCGTACCAATGTGGCAAGGGGGGGAGGAGGAGAAAGGCAGCTCTGCCGCCTCTCTCTCTCCCCCCTTGCTGCATTGGTACGGTCCCCTCCGGCCGCTTGGAATGAGCAGCGAGTCGCCCGCGCTTAATGCTGTTTGTAAACCTGGGGAAAAGGAGATAGAGAAGGGGGAGATTCGCTTCTGCCCAGCGGGCCGGATAAATGTCTTCCGGGGGCCTGATTTGGCCCGCGGGCCGTAGTTTGGGGACCCCTGCTCTACGCCACCGGGCCTCAACCAGGAGATAAAGGTACCGGGCTACAATTAATCTATCCACAGGTATTCCCAGAGAGATCGGGGAACAGGTTTTATTAACTTCCTCTAGCATCTGTTGAGACTCTCTATCAAAAAGCAAACCACTTCTGAACATCGCTTGCCTTGAAAATGCTGTCGGATCACCGTAAGTCAGCTGTGTCTTGAAGAAGGGAAAAATCCTACGTCAGTCCAGGAAACTCTTTTGACCATCACTTCAAAATGGGTTATCCGCCTGGATTTGACCAGTATGTGGGGTTCGTCTATGCAGTGGTGTAGCTGCCATGGGGACATCTGGGGACAAACGCCCTGGGCGCCCCACGGGAGAAACGTGGGGTGTGTGGAAAAATTGCCCCTCACACTTTTGGAAAGAAGGAAGGGTGTGACTGGGCCTTGGCATGACTTGCGCATACCGCCCGGGCCAAGGCCTGCCCATGCCCTTCCCAGAAGTGACTGCGCCACGTGGCTCCCCACCCCCATGGCCCCCCACCCAGAGGTGGGATCCAGCAGGTTCTCACAGGTTCCCGAGAGTAGGTTACTAATTATTTGTGGGTGCCGAGAGGGGGTTACTAATTGGTGATTTTGCCACGTGGTTTCTGCCTTAGTTACGCCCCTCCTCTCAGCAGTAGTGCGCAGAACTTGAAGCAGTCTAGGAGGAGGTGCACCGGCGTGCGTGGCAGCCTGTGCGCATTTGTTTCCCGCCCAAGGACTGGCGCAGCGGCTGTGTCCTTGCCACAGCCCCGCCCAGCAATGCCCCGCCCCCGGAATGCCCAGACATGCCCCGTCGTGCCCCACCCAGCCCCATTGGCGCTATGCCACAGTTTGAATCCCACCACCATGGGAACCTGTTACTAAAGTTTTTGGATCCCACCACTGCCCCCACCCCCCATGCCTCCCACTTACCTGAGTTAAGGCAGCTGCAAAAAGCTTCCTACCTGCTAAGTCACATCATCCCTGAGGCTATACATCATCAACATGTGCTCGGTGGTAGAACCTCTGCTTATTATGCTAAAGTTTCCTGTTCTAGACCCAAGTATTTCCATTTAAAAGGATCAGGCAGAAGGTAATGAGAAGGTTCTTCCTCCGAGACCTTTGACAACTGGGGGGCAGTTTGAGTACTCAGCACTGACCTTGATACACAGTAGAAGGCAACTTCATGTGTTCTTGCTTCTTCTCACCACCTGTTGTCTTCAAGGCACATGTGGAGTTTGGAGGCAGGTGCAGAGTTGAACGCTGGGCCGGGCCAGACTGAGCTCAGCTTTCAACTGAGCCCTATGGGGATAGAGTGGGAAATACATTGAATAAAATAAATAAATAAACTGCAGCCAGGCTGAGTCCACCTTTAAGAGCAGCAGTGGCGTAGGAGGTTAAGAGCTCATGATTCTAATCTGGAGGAACCAGGTTTGATTCCCAGCTCTGCTGCCTGAGCTGTGGAGGCTTATCTGGGGAATTCAGATTAGCCTGTGCACTCCAACACGCGCCAGCTGAGTGACCTTGGGCTAGTCACAGCTTCTCGGAGCTCTCTCAGCCCCACCTACTTCACTGGGTATTTGTTGTTAGGGGGGAAGGGCAAGGAGATTGTAAGCCCCTTTGAGTCTCCTGCAGGAGAGAAAGGGGGGATATAAATCCAAACTCTTCTTTTTCTTCTAAACTGTGGACTTCACCTCCAAAGGCCACATGGACTTTCGAGACAGAGTCCACAGTTTAACCCTGTGCTCGACCTGGCCAGTTCCAGCTTTCGACTGTGGGCCCTGCCTCTGAAGGTCATGTGGACTTTGGAGGCAGACCCTGCAGCATAAAGCATGACCGAGTCAGGCTGAGCCCAGCATTAAACTGCAGACTCGACTTGGCTGAGCCCAACATTGAACTTTCAATCAATCAATCAATCAATCAATCAATATTTTATTTCGGTCAAAGACCAGAAAATGTCAGATATAAAATACAAAATCCAGATAGTACATTTCCAGACCAGATACAAAATAATATTGAGGTAACCAGTTTCCAAAGACTGTTTGTCCAAACCATAATATAAGTTCCAGTTAAAACTGGAATAAAATTTGAATAAAAGATAAAATCATTGATCCAAAATTCCTATTTTTATTGCCCTACTTGTCCACGCCTTTTAACCACATAAGCACTGAATTTTGCCACCTCTCTGGTTATATTCGGATTGGCATCTTCTAATAGTCTTTCCATGGCACAATCCTCAGGGCCAAGAAAAATTGATGTTGACAGTTGAAATTGACAGTTTTGCCCTCATTTCTTTGTGAGTGGGGCATCGTAAAAAAATATCCGTCAGGGTCTCTATTTCCCCCATATCACATATCTATCTATTTCCCCCTGCCTCCCACAGAGGCGGGAGGCAGGGAGAGGGGTTTTCTTTCTTTCCTTTTCAGTGGACAGGACAAATAGGCCTGAAAAATGCCAAATAAGAAAAGAAGAAGAGTTTGGATTTATATCCCCTCTTTCTCTCCTGCAGGAGACTCAAAGGGGCTGACAATCTCCTTGCCCTTCCCCCCTCACAACAAACACCCTGTGAGGTAGGTGGGGCTGAGAGAGCTCCGAGAAGCTGTGACTAGCCCAAGGTCACCCAGCTGGCGTGTGTGGGAGAGTACAGGCTGATCTGAATTCCCCAGATAAGCCTCCACAGCTCAGAGAGAGGCATTTCTCAGGATCTGATTTTTTTTTGTCTGCTTTTGATTGCTGCCCTTGTTTTCAGGAGAAACAGACCCAGAAAAATTCCAACAAGATATTTG
The DNA here is from genome assembly GCF_021028975.2 of Sphaerodactylus townsendi. Classification (NCBI taxonomy): domain Eukaryota; kingdom Metazoa; phylum Chordata; class Lepidosauria; order Squamata; family Sphaerodactylidae; genus Sphaerodactylus; species Sphaerodactylus townsendi. The sequence goes on from NC_059437.1 coordinate 6,398,643, forward strand.
GGGGGTTGTTTTTTTTTCTGTTATAGGCTTACCGAAAGCCCCACCCTAATAGGAATAAGTCAGAAAGTTGGAATAAGTCAGAAATGACTTGATGGCACTTCTCTCTCTCTCTCTCTCACACACAGACACAGACACAGACACAGACACACGCACACGCACGCACGCACGCACGCACGCACGCACGCACGCACGCACACACGCACGCACGCACGCACGCACGCACACACACACACACACCCCAAAACAGAAAGTAGGGAAATATGAGAGAGACAGAGGGTGTTTTCCCACTTACCTTAAGCCCTGCGCTACTTGAGGAGAGTAGCGCGGGGTCCCCCAGCACTCCCCACTACAGGGGTGGCGACAGCGCAGCCGCCCCAATGCTGCCCCTGTCGCGCCCCCTCAGCATGCGGAATTCCTGGCGCCTTTTGAAACGGCGTCTTTTGATGACCCCGCGCAGAGCGCAGAGCGCACAGCACAGAACGCAGGGTCGTGGGGAAGCCCAGGCGTGCACCAGGAGTTGCGCGCAGCAACCTTCTGTCGGAGGTAAGTGGGGAAACACTCAGAGAAAGGGGGTGAGCATAGCGAAAGAACTCCAAACCTCCCTCAAGCGGCTTAGAGTATCTGCATTCCTGATAGCCTTTCTGTAATAGATATATTATAGATATCTGCCTCAATCCTATGAACACTTTCTTGGGAACGGGATAAAGTGGGTCTTGCTTCCAAGTAGACCCTGCTTAGACCTGCCGATTCTTCTCTCCTACTTGTTTGCTTGGGAACACACCCAAGATAAAGCTTTCCCCCATCTCTTTTCCTGTTCATCGGCTGCCCTGCTTGCAGATGCTTGAATGAACTGTCCCTGATGCAAGAACGTCTATAGCAAATCCGACATTTTGTTTCTCTGCCGCTCTCAGCAGCGCTGCTATCCCTTCAGAGGTGATCCGTCGCATGGAAATGGCCTTTCGTGCCAGGAGAACTGAATTAAGGTAGCACTTGTATAGTATTAGCACAAATAAAATAAATTCTGTCTGGAAGCACCCCTGTTCTAGCGTTTGGGGAAATGGAGTGGCTTCCCCCATTAGTTCTAGATGTCACCATTCTGGTGGCAAGTTTTGCAAATGCTTGCCTTCGGGGATATGGAAATGGCACCAGCTGACTCATAATTTCAATTTCAGTCAAACTTCTATTGCTGTTCCATTTTATTTCTCATTGCCATTCTGTCTGGTAACTGCTAACAGCAGGCTGAAATTTTTACCTAAATGGGAGCATTTCCACTCAGAGAAAGGATATTACACAGTGCCATTTGTTTAATAGTTCATATTACTGTGCAGGGAATGCTACAACCTCGGGCCAACTTCCCACCACTTGGGCTATTAACATTTCAAGAGGAACAGCCTTGTAGAGTCTGTTTAAGCCAAGCAATTCTGCAAGAGGGATGGAAGGAAATCTTTTTGAGGTCAGATATGTGACCCACTTACTTGCACCCCTATACTTTTGACAAGGGCCTGCGAAAACCATTTTCCCTCCTAGGGTTCAGAATCATGTGGAGTAACATTGCAAAAAAAAGGTCATTTTGACATGATTGTATGAACGGCTGCATCAAGATCGCTTTTATGGGGTGCTTTTCCTTGTACTTTGTGAACTGGAAACAGAAAAGATAAATCTCTTGTTATATGATTGGATCAAAATTGCTTTTCTGCAGTGTTTCTAACAATGCCCTTTGTGTCTCAGTAATGTGAAGGAGGGGAAAAGGTACAAATCATCATAGTTTATTTATGGTCATTGACCAGCAAGATCCAAAAGAATTACAATCATAAAATTTACAGATATTACAAATATACAGATTAAAACAGTCAAACTTAATAAAAGTCAATTTCTGGCTGCGAATTCATTTTCTCTCGGACTGTAATTCCCTGGTCCACCGTCTGCTCTCTGATACCCATTCCAACCCCTGGTTTTCCATAATTGAAGAAAAAATGGCCTCTATCGGACTGTCAGTGGATTCACTTTGCCCTTTGTCCTATCTTGCCAGAAGCTTATAGGAAAATTAAAAGGTCAACTATTGGATAGAGAGTTCTCTACCCCTAATCACCACATCCAAGAAAACGTAGCTCCCCTGTATTTTTTCTCTCCCATTTTGAACGGGGCCACTTGGCACACCTCACCTGTATTGCTTAATAAAACCGCGTTTCAAAAGGAGAGCCACAATGCTCTCTGCCAGGTTTAATGTTATGCCTTCTGCCTTGTTACACTTGGCAGATTTAATAAGCAAGAAAAAGGCTAAAAGATTGTGCTTACATGTGCAACGATAATGGCTCAACGTTGGAATCTCTGGCCCACCAATTACTTCACTGTCTCTGCATTCAAGGAAATCAAGATCCAAGTATGTGAATCTCTACTCCTTTACATTTACCCGATCTCCCCAATTTAATTAGATTATACTACTTGTTGGACAACCCTGATCCTTCTCTCTGTATGATAGTGGCAGACTTTCTCCCTGGAAATTATTTTTATTATTTTTTTTATTATTTTTTATTATTGTTGTACTGCTGTCTATGCCAATAAAGGCTTGCTTCTAGATTAAAACAGTAAACAAAGTGCAGGTAGTAGGCCTCAGGAACTCAGAACATCAGCTCAAGCTAATGAGTGGAATGTCATTCTAATAATAATGAATAAGGTTTAGCTGGCAGAGCCAAAAAGGTACAAACGAATGGAAGAAATGAGGAAGTTACAAAAAAACTTGCGCATGCACCTAGCTAATTCAGAACTCCCAACACTGGGGGAAAATTTAGGATAAGGAGAATGTAAAAATGTCTTTGGATCGAGGAGACATTTGTAGTTTTTGCCACAACCAAACTGGAATGTTTGAATCAAAACTGTGTTTGCAAAAATTCAGTAGCATCTAGCTCAGCCGTAGTGACCTATTAATGGCAAGAATCCAGTTGTTCAACTTCCTCAACACATATATTCTCCACCTCCCCCACAATTCTCCAGAAACTCCTGTTTGTCAGGCAATATATTAAATCAATTGCTGATATCCTATTTGTGACCAGCTCTAGCATTTGTCAATTGTCATTGCCGCTCATCAGATACGCAGCTCATAAAGCTGGGGGGGAGATTTCCTTCACCTTCCTTCCCCCTCCATCCCACCCAATTTCCATGCTGCCCAATAATATGAAATTAGAATGAGATAAGAAGGGATGGTTACAATATGAAATTGTGGGCAAAATGATGGATGAACCCAGGGAGAGAAACGGATGGACCATCAAATGGCGAAAGTGACAGCGGAATAGGAAATGGATGACAGCTGATGACAGAATCAGAAATGGATGAGAGAGCCAAGGCCCAAGACGGCTCCACAAAGCAACATTAACAGTTGTTTGCTGTGGGTCTTGTTTGGCAGAACGGAGGATCCCCCCACCCCCCGCAGAAAAACCACCCAAGAAAAACTTTAAGTGCCACATGAATTCTCACAGCACACAAAATAATTTATCTGGAAATAATGAAAACGAGAACCTCTGACCGTGAATCAGAAGCACTTAGGCTTGTGGGGTGTGTGTGGCAAATAGCTTCCCATTGTGCGTTTGGATCAGTGTTTGTCGTGGTGCCGGCTGAGTCAATTATTTCTTCCATTTTGCTGCCCGGCCTCCCCCCCCCAATAGCTGTCTCCTGACAGTTTGTAAGATTCAGTGTGGGTTGTGATTAAGAGCAGCAGACTTTAATTTGGAGAACTGGGTTCGATTCCCCGTTCCTCCACATGAAGCCTGCAGGTGACATTGGGCCAGTCACAGTTCTCTCAGAACTCTCCCAGCCCATGAGGAGGTAGGCAATGGCAAACCACCTCTGAAAGACTCTTGCCTTGAAAACCCTATGGGGTAACCATAAGTTGGTTGTGTCTTGGGCCCCTTCCGCACACGCAAAATAATGCGTTTTCAAACCACTTTCACAACTGTTTGCAAGTGGATTTTGCTATTCCGCGCAGCTTCAAAGAGCACTGAAAGCAGTTTGAAAGTGCATTATTCTGCATGTGCGGAATGAGCCATAATGACACACACATACACACCTTAGTGTTGTGAGGATGGGCCATAGGCCTAAAAATTGTATTTGTTATTAAAGAAAGATGGATTAAAAGAACCAAAGGATTCAAAAGGGTTTTCTTTCTAGGCCAAGATTGTCAGCAGTCACGCAGCAGTAATGCAGGCAAGAAAAAATTATACCTACAAGAAAGATATCACTACGGGCCAAGACATTGCAGAAGACCTTTCCAAGACTTGTTTGTCAGAACTAGCTATATGGGATGCCTACGTGAAATAAACATAACAATAAAGAAATCAAAGGTTAGAATAGAAAGGAACTTGATTAGATAATTGAAAATGTGTTTGTCTATATTTTAATGAACACTGCAATGATAATGAGAGATTTATATCTACTTGTATTCTACTATAGTTCTATTCACTGTCGCCATCACTGTCCTAGTGTTTAGAGCCAACGGAGCAACGCAAAGCTTTCAGAGTGAATGACACTGATCCCAGGTCCCAACTCGTGTCGCACGTATTTTGCATTTCGGCCCTCCGTCCTCACTCACAGTTCAGAAGCATCTCCAGTGTGCCTGGACATGTCACATAAATCACGCTATGCGCTGGCTGTGCAGCTGGCGAATGTCGCTTTCCCAGTGGCAAAGAGGTTCTCTGTTCCTGATGGGCTGTGCCGCTTCTGCACACTTTCCAGCCCTTTGGTTATTGCTAGAGTGCCCCGAAGCTATCTTGTATTCTTTGTTCTGCCTCTTCCATCTCCAGTGCTCGGGGAATTGCCCATGAAACAAAGTTCTCCCTTGCTGTAGTTCTCCTTTGTTCTTGCATTTCTCTTTGTGAAACTGATCACGGCCCGTTTTTATGCCTCTTTTCTTCCCCCTTGGCCACTTCAGTCGCTTTCAGTACCTTCCTCGTGATGGCCTGCCGTGTGGTGGTGTGGGTCTCCAAACCATGTTCTGTGTCTTGTCTAGTCTGCTATTGACCTGCTTTCAACCCTCTGCTCTGAAGCCGTTTAACCTTGTCCCTCTTCAGCGTTTCCGATCTGATTTCTGGTTTTTAAAGCAGGCACTTTGGCTCTGCCACTTTGCCTCCGTGAGCCGGACAAGGTTTGCTAAACACCAGTGGAGAATTTCTGTTGGATGGGGATCTATAAATGTGTTTTCCTTTCTGCAAGTGTGTATGTGCACGCACGCACGCACGCACACTCACTCACTCACACACACACACACACACACACACACAAACATAGTGTGAAAACATAGCGCGTTGACTTACAGGAGGTGCCTACCGTGATCATATTCAGCCTGTACTACGCCAGCTGCACTGGCTTCCAGTGGAATTCCGAATCATCCACAAGGTATGGGTGTTAACCTTTAAGGCCTTGCGCGGCCTGGAGCCCTCGTACCTGCGAGACCGCCTTACCCCATATGTCCCTACACGGCCTCTGCGTTCGGCACAGCCCAATTTACTGGTGGTTCCCAGCCCCTCAATGACACGGCTGGCCTCCACCCGGGCCAGGGCTTTTACGGCCCTGCCCCCTGCCTGGTGGAACACTCTTCCTCCAACTGTCCGGGCCCTGCGGAATCTTGGAGAGTTCCAGAGGGCCTGTAAGCACGAAGTTGTTCCACCGGTCTTTTTTGGGGAGGCCAGCCAGCTTGAGGGTGAGCGCCTCTCTTTGGCCTCTTTTGTCTCTCCCTTTTGTAACATCTTGGGAGCCGTGAACTTAGAGTCTACCGCCCCCTCTCTGGGAGGGGTTTTTATTGATAGTTTTAATACTGGACGCCAAGTGGAATGCTGTAATTTTATGTTTTAATGATGCTATATATTTATATTGATTATTTATTGTTATTATTGTTTCTGGAATATTATTTTGTTGTTCACCGCCCAGAGACCTCAGGGGATGGGGCGGTATATGAATGTAACAATAATAATAAAAAATAAAGGGAAGACTTGTGCCACTTTAACCTAGAAGAAGACAAAAACCTGGAAGGGATATATCAGTGATGGCGAACCTTTTCAAGACCGAGTGCCCAAATTGCAGCTCAAAACCCACTCATTGATCACCAAGTGCCCACAACAGCAATTTAACCTGAATACTGAGGTTTTAGTTTAGGAAAAACCGTTGGCTCCGAGGTGCACATTACTCGGGAGTAAGCTTGGTGAAGCAACCGTGCAACGCTTCGAAGGGGTGAATCGCGACCCTAGGAGGGTTTACTCAGTAGCAAGCCCCATTGCCAGCAACTGAGCTTACTCCCAGGTAAAGGATCGTGCCCAGGCTTGCCTAGATATGTGTGTGTGTGTGTATGGGGATGATTTTCCGCCCCCCCACATGATGAACTCCGTGCATGTGTGCCCACAGAAAGGGCTCTGATTGCCACCTCTGGCACCCGTGCCATAGGTTCGCCACCGCTGGGATATGTTGATGAATTTCGAAGGTTCCTTCCAGTAAATTCCAACCAGGGCTGGGCTGTTTTCTCTGTCTTTTTCTTTTTCCTATTTCCTATTCCCTTTCCCTATTCCTCTCTGCACTGCATTGCTCTCCTCCCAACTTCTAGTTTACCTAGGTATTTTTTCTACATTTAATTCAAAAATTGGACCATGTGTTGTTTGCTGAAACTTCTGGCTCTCCTCACTCAATTGCATATTTTTTTGGTCTCTGAATCCACAGGCACCAGGATGAAATATTGAGTTGACACACAGCATGGTTGGATTGCCCCCATTTAAATATGGGCAAGCCAGAAATGTGACTGCCCTCATGTTCTGTTCTCTGTACACAAAGGTCGAGCCTTTTGGCCAACCAGCCGACATAGAACCCTCGACAGGATCCAAGCCAGAGGGCCGTCTACTTCACGGACTCTGCTTAGCTCTGCTAGTCAATTTCAGACCAATGCATGCTTATTTGAGTCATTTCCACCAGTATGCCTCAACCTCTGCTCAGCCTACAGAACTTTTCCCATTCAGCCCCAATATTTTCTGTTACAAAAATTAGATAGTAGGAGATGTGAAAGACACTGACTTGAGATCTCATCTGGAGAGACACTGCCAGTCAGTTGAAACAATAGACAACTGGTCTGACTTGCTATAAGGCAGGGGTCTTCAAACTATGGCCCTCCAGATGTTCATGGACTACAATTCCCATCAGCCCCTGCCAGCATGGCCAAGTGGTAGGGCTCATGGGAATTGTAGTCTATGAACATCTGGAGGGCCATAGTTTGAAGACCCCTGCTATAAGGTATGTGAATTCAGAGGAACTTTGACCTGTATAATCACTGATCAGATCAAAAGGCAACTTTTATGGAGCCCTTGCATTATCCAACGGCCACTGTTGTGTGCCACTGTAGTGCAGTGGATGAAGTGTTGGACCAGAACTAGAATGATCAAGGTTCAATTCCCCACTTGCTGCAAAATGTATAGGATGACCTTGGGCCTGTTATTCTCCTTTACTTTAGTCTAACAGGGCCAACAATGGGTCCAGAGAAGGGCAACCAAAATGGGAAAAGGTCTGGAATCCATGCCCTAAGAGGAGAGACTTAGGGAGCTGGGTATGTTAAGTTTGGCGAAGTGAAGGTTAAGACATGATAGCCATGGGGTGCTGTGTGGTTCCCGGGCTGCATGGCCGTGTTCTAGTGGCATTCTCTCCCGACGTTTCGCCTGCATCTGTGGCTGGCATCTTCAGAGGATCAGATCCTCTGAAGATGCCAGCCACAGATGCAGGCAAAACATCATGCAGGCAAAACATCAGGAGAGAATGCTGCTAGAACATGGCCATACAGCTTGGAAACCACACAGCACCCCAGTGATTTCGGCCGTGAAAGCCTTCTACAATACATGAGGACTTTTAGATTCTGGCTGCGAATTCATTTTCTCTCAGACTGTAATTCCCTGGTCCACCGTCTGCTCTCTGATGCCCATTCCAACCCCTGGTTTTCCATAATTGAAGAAAAAATGGCATTTCTAATTTGGACTTTGCTAGTGTGGATTCTACTTTCTACCTCTTTTTACCTATGGCTCAGAAGCTTTATTTTTTTTTAGAGAAATTGTATGTGGTCAACTATTGGATAGAGAAGTTCCCTACCCTAATCACAGACGCAGCCAAGAAAACGCTGCTCCCCCCTGTAGTTTTCTCTCCCATTTGAATGGGGCCATTTGGCACACTACCTGTATTGCTTAATAAACCCTGTTCAAAGGAGAGCCATAATGCTCTCCATGTTTAATGTTATGCCTTCTGCCTTGTTACATGGCAGATTTAATAAGCAAGGAAAGGGTAAAAGATTGTGCCCATGTAACGATGGCTCAGTTGAATCTTTGGCCCAATTACTACACTGTCTCAGATTTAAGGAAATCAGATCCAAGTATGTGAATCTCACTCCTTTACATTTACCCCATCTCCCCGATTTAATTAGATTACACTACTTGTTGGACAACCCTGATCCTTCTCTCTGTATGATAGTGGCAGACTTTCTCCTGGAAATTACTGAACGCCAGTAGATTTCCTTTGGCCTGTATTGTATATGCTTTTTAATCTGTTTTTATTATTGTTGTACTGTTGTCTATGCCAATAAAGGCTTGCTTCACATTACAATACATGATAGTCATGTTTAGATATTTGAAGGGATGTCATGTTGGTGAGGGAGCAAGCTTGTTTTCTGTGGCTCCAGAGACCAGGACCAGGAGTAATAGGTTCAAGGTGAAGGAAAAGAGGTTCCATCTAATCATCAGGGAAAACTTCCTGACAGTAAGGGCTGTTTGACAGTGGAATGCACTACCTCGGAGTGCGGTGAACTCTCTTTCTTTGGAGGTTTTTAAAGAGAGACTGGGTGGCCATCTGTCAGGAGTGCTTTGATTATGTGTTCCTGCATTGCAGGACTTGATGGCCCTTGATGGCCCGTGGGACCTCTTCCAACGCTATGGTTCTATGATTCTATGAACAAAATGTTGGATTTATTAACTGACAAGAGGATGGTAGTTTCTAACGGTAGCTTTGTTGGTCTGAAGTAGAGCAAGATCCTTTGTGCAGATTCAAGTCCAGTAGCACCTTTAGCACCAACAAGATTTTCAGGAGGGTACAGACTAACAACATTTTCCAAGGTTTAAACTCCCAAAGAAGGGAGCATTTACTCTCAAAGGCTTACACCCTGAAATTTTTGGTCTCTAAGGTGCTACTGGACGTAAATCTAACAGGACTGATAGTTGACTTTCCTCCAGTTCTTCTCATTTGTGTACTGTCAGCTTCAGACTCCCTGCAATTGATTTGTTGTTTACTTCAAGACAAGAGGTGGTGTGGGTTCCATTGCAGCTAATCTCTGGGTCCCAATGGAAGGTGAGTAACTCACCAAAGAAACCAACTGGATAGGGAAAAAAATCTTGAGACGTGTTCGGAATTGGCAACGTTCTACATTCTTGTAATGTGGCTCAGACAAGTCTCTCTGCTCCCAGCTAATTGCACGGGATGGCAGCATCTGCTGTGAAATGCAGATTTTTTTTGTGGAAACACATTGTTAACATCCCCCAGTGGGAGAGAAACCGAGCCCCATCTTTTGCACCATTTGTGTAGAACACATCTCAAAAGTTTGCTGCAGGAAGAACTCTCACAGGAGAGCAGCGAGCAGAACAGAAGTAGCTGGGAAATTCTGACAGCTGTCATCTCAGTTACTTGTTAGGTAGGAAAGAGTAATCCCGTTGAAGGCAATCACAGTAATGTACCTTGTATGGAAAAAAAGGGCTGGGAGGGTCGCAGCTCTCACGGGCAGCTGCAAATCAAGGCCATTGTTGGCTTCTTTCGGAAGGGAGTTGTCTGTGGAATTCTTGCATGGATTTCAAACTCGAGGCCCTCCAGATGTTATGGACTACAGTTCCCATCACCCCTGCCAGCATGCTGTCAGGGGATGATGGGAACTGTAGTCCATAACATCTGGAGGGCCACGAGTTTGACACCTGTGTGGAAAAATATGATTAACATATGATTTAACTTTTCTAAGACACAATGCAAACAAAGAGAAACCTATTACAGTCATGTTTCAAGATGAAAGTTCTGTGTTTGCGGGGAGCAATACATTAAGCTTGGCTGATGGGTGGACCCCAGAATTACTCTGGACGCTGTCAAACAACTACAATAACATGTACAAATTGGGCCACCCCGTCTCAAAATTGATACTATATAGACAGAAAAGGTCCAGAAACGTTGTGTTCTGTTCTCAAAGCAAACTAAGATCAGGTGCTTTGCACTTGGCCAGAGCAGAGTGCAAGACCCATAGACAAATGGGCAACTGTTCGAAAAACAGTTTAATAGCACTGAAAGTTTAGGACTCTGACTCCTCCCATGAAGTCTAACTAATAAAGAATACTTGCAATGCTGGAAACAATTGGAGGTTATTTGAAGAGCTTGCAGGAACCAGTTCTTCCTCAACTGCTTCTAAGAAAGTTTGCTCTGCTTGCCTCTTCTTCTGAGTTCTCCAGGTGTTCTCTACCTGGACTCTGTTTTTCCTGCAATTCTGTTGGAACTTGATGATTTAAAATACTATGGATCTCTAACACCTTATACGTCTGAGATATTGCTGTCTCCAGCCTTCCCCAGGCACCTGAAAACTAAACAGACTGTAAAACAAAAGGACTACAAGCTAAAAAAAGACATGATAATGCTTTTGCCTGTAGAGGGCTTCTTAAACAGAAAGGGTCTAACGAAGGGCATTTCCCCACTTACATTTGCTGCCCTTTGCTGCGTGCTACTCTCAGCGCGCGGCATCTCTGGTGCGCGCCCGGGCGTCCCCACGACCCCGCGCTCTGCGTGAGATCATCAAAAGGCGCTGTTTCGAGGAGCGTCAGGGATCCCGCGTGCTGAGGGGGTGCGAGAGCAGCAGCGTCAGGGCGGCTGCAGTGTCGCCGCCCCTGTAGTGCGGAGTGCCGGGGGACCCCGCGCTACTTGAGGAGAGTAGCGCGGGGCTTAAGGTAAGTGGGGAAAGGGCCTAAGGTTCCCTCCCACAGAATACTGTGCAAAAACATTTAAGTCCATTCTATTTAAAGGTATAACTGAGCCCTAAACAAAGAACATAGCAAGGGGATCTGTAGGTGCATGACAGGTTGCAACCCAAAATGGAGCAACTTCATTGTCAGGGAAGGTCAAATCATTAAGACTATTTATGGAGAAAAATAAACAAAAGGAAGAAGATTGACAGTCACAATCCTAAGAATTCTTTCCTGGGAGTAAGTCTTGTGGATTAAAATAGGACTTGCATGCAGTTCTGCTTAGGATTGCCTCCCTCCATGTGTGACCCGAAGATCTCTTGGAATTACAACCGATCTCCAGATGACAGTGATCGGTTGACCTGGAGAAAATGGCTGCTTTGGAAGGTAGATTCCAGGACATTATACCCCACTGAGATCCCTCCCGAAACCCTGCTGTTCTTAGACTCTATCCCAAATCCCCACCAATTTATTGTTGAAGGCTTTCGTGCCAGAATCAACAGGCTGTTGTGGTTTTCTTGGCTGTGTGGCTGGTAGTTTTCGCTGTTCATAGCTGGCTGGCAAAACTGCTATCCAACCAGAGGTGGGATCCAGCAGGTTCTCACCAGTTCCCGAGAGTGGGTTACTAGTTATTTCTGTGTGCCGAGAGGGGGTTACTAATTGGGTCTGCTTTTCCGTTAGAAATTCCATTAGGTCCAAAAATCATAATGTCCTTTTGTTTCCTATGTGGCTGGTTAGCGAAGGTAGAAAACGGGAGATAATTCTCCCTGTTGGGCTGTTTTAAAAACATGTTTTAGTACTATGGTAAAGTTCCTTGTTTAAGGAAAGTCTGGTTCCTTTGAGCTCCTGAAACAAAAATTGGGCATTTAAAAGTATTGGCATTTGACAGGCAGTCAATTAGAGGAGAAGTAGTTGTTTCTGTTGGCAGTAGACGATAGGACTTGCTTTAATGAGTTTAAATTATGGACAGAAAGATACCAGCTGGAAATGAGGAACTTTTTTTTTACAGTAAGAGTTTTTTACAGTAACAGAGAAATTATTAATGTCCCGCCCCCGGAATGCCCGGCCACACCCCCGTCGTGCCTCGCCCAGCCCCATTGGCACTACGCCACTGTTTGAATCCCACCACCATGGGAACCTGTTACTAAAATTTTTGGATCCCACCACTGTATACAACCACAAAGTTAGGAAAACCCACAACAGTCCCTTCACAAATTTCCCAACCTGGAACTGGCAATTCTACTTTCCAAAAGTTTTAAAGATAAGAACAGTTGTATGGTAAGACCTTTCTCTTTCCTACAGTAAATATAACTGCGACCAAACTATTATAATCTGTACGTCTCTAGGAAATAGATGCCCCCAGCTGTCCACCCAATATTACCATTTACTGCATCTTCAGGCATGAGTGGGCAAGGAGTTTAATTTGGGGGCTGCTGCTGCTACACATATTCAATAAAATAACATGGATCAGTCTTTTGAGGACTCCAGGTGGGGCAATTACATTTTTATTGCCCATGTAAAGAAACAAAGGATGATTTCAAATTTCTCATGCCAGCTGTTCAGTGCAAATGCCCTGTTTTGGTTTTGCTTCTCCAAAGTGTGAGTCAAACCCACCATTTTGTGTTAGTTTCTGTTCCTTCTGTCATGGGCAGTTTCTGCACTGGCTGAAAGCAACGGCTTCAGCCCGGTAAAACACCGTTTTGGCTGGGACCTTTGGCACAGGCGCTGCTGCCAAATCGATGCAGCAGCGCTCTGTTCCTGCCATAACAGTGTTTTCAAAACTCGCTTGGGGAGTGAGTTTCCCTGCAAATGCCGGCTTCCATTCGCTGCTAATGCGAATGGCAGCGGGTGGAAGCCGGCGTATTCCCCTTCCCTCCCGGCCCCAAACGCCTCCTTACCTCCTGCTGGCAGCCGTTGGTCTGCTGTTGCTTTGAG
>NC_059437.1:6411660-6437770 GCF_021028975.2 Sphaerodactylus townsendi
CTTCTTCTTCTTCTTCTTCTTCTTCTTCTTCTTCTTCTTCTTCTTCTCTTCCTCCTCCACCTATAAGAAGGTTTCACGCTTCAGTGGAGTGAAAATTTGCAGCCTACTCTTATGTGAGTTTATTTTGTTGGCGCTTTAATTCATCTAGGTTTAGGGGCTACCCAGGAGGAGCTATTTTTTGAAAAAAACCCATGTTATTCCTCTCTTTGTGTTAATAAGGATGGGAAAAGTCCTCCCTTTCTTTCCCCAAGAGAGATCCCTTTTCTGTCATTCATTTGGGGCTTGAGTTTGAAAGGGAGGCATGTTTGTCAGATTTTGCTACGCATGTCAGGGTACGTTAGTAACAAAATTGGTGGCTGGGAAGACCTTTGTTTTCCAAAAAGCAACTTGGCGGATAAAAATAGCTTTTCATTGTTTATTTCCAGGTTTTGACCGAACTTTTGGTTAAGGGTCGCCTCTTGCACCTGCTCTCTTTCCTAAAACTGTCTCTTCAAATTCAGCCAGACTGATTTGTCATTTTCTTATGTGCTACAACTAGTTGTATCTGCCGCTGTTGTGTGCTGTCGACACGGGCTAATGCCTCGCGGATAGATGGTGCCGTGCCTCTGCGGGAGCAGGCAGAAACAGAAGGCTGGAGTTATAATGATGGCGGATGATGGCTTACCTTCTGGAAGAAGTTTTAATGAACGACGCCTGGTCCTTATGTCAAAGCGGCCGGGCCATCGGTGTTACGGTGGGTGGTGGCAAACTACATGTGCACAGATGTTGGAGAAGGGGGATGCATTGTGTGCATTTGTATCATCAAAGGCTGTCATGGCTGGTATCAGTGGCGGGATCCAAAAATTTTAGTAACAGGTTCCTATGGTGGTGGGATTCAAAGAGATATGAGCCAATGGGGCTGGGCAAGTACCTAGGGGCGTGGCATTAATAATTTCTCTGTTAATGTAAAAAAATTCTTACTATAAAAAAAAGTTCCTAATTTCCAGCTGGTATCTTTCTGTCCATAATTTAAATTCATCATAGCAAGTCCTAGCTTCTACTGCCAACAGAAACAATCCATTTCTCCTCTAATTGGATCAGCTCGTCAAATACTTCTATTACTTTCAAATACTTAATTTTGTTTCTAGACATCCAAAGAAGTATACTTTCCTTAAACTAGGAACTTTACCCTATTTCTATAACATGTTTTTAAAAACAGCCTAACAGGGAGATTTGTCAAAGCTAACCAGGCCACATAGGAAACAATAACAGGACCTTTATGATTTTTGGACCTAATGGAATCTCTAACGGAAAAGCCGCCCCAATTAGTAACCCCCTCTCGGCACACACAAAAAATTAGTAACCAACTCCTCGGGAACTTTGGGTGGAGAACCTGCTGGATCCCCACCTTCTTGGTTGGAATCACGGGGATACAAGTTGTGGGAGCTTCTGGATCAGAGTGGCCGAATTGGAATGGCATTTTCTCCTGACGCTTTTGCTTGCATCTGTGGCTGGCATCTTCAGAGGATCTTCCGGAAGATGTTTTACAGATGCACGCAAAACGCTTGTCATAAAAAAAATGCTACTAGAACATGGCCATGCAGCCCAGAAACCACACAATAGCCCAAGTGTGTTCACTGTTTGGAAATATACCGGCAAACCCAAGGAACCATGTGTGGGTGATAGTCAACCTTCACAAGCAGTTTTTAGACATTCCTAATGGTTATCTGGGATTGTCAAACACTGATAGATGAACACCAACATTTGACACATTTTGGATATGCATGATAATTCGGAATGCCCAAACACCCACTATTTTGCCCCATGTGGTGTTTACCAGTTGGGAACAAGGTGCTACTGATTTTTTTTTTTTTGTGGTCAAGGGCTGTGGCTCGGTTGTAGAGCATCTACTTGGCATGAAGAAGGTTTCAGCTTTTACCCCTGGCATCTCCAGTTAAATGATCTGGCATTTTTTGCAAAGTACTTGGAATTTCGAACACCGTGTCATATCTCTCTTTATGTTCGGAATTAGGTCTAAATCTTCTCAAAACACGTATATGGCTCTCCTCGCTTCGATACTGGCTGCGCCTTCATTTTAGATCAGAACAGGACAGCCTAACAAAGTTTAATGCTTTCGGATTTCTATCTCTCCATTTGGAGTCTTCTTGATCAAGAAAAAAATTAATTAGGCTTCGCTTTAGGATTTCTTCATAAACATGGACGGTTAGCGCAAATAGTCAAACTTCTGTTGTTAAGGCTACATTTGACGCTGAAAACCAACTGCTTTCTACTCAGTACATGAAGGACATTTTTACCAGAGGGCTCCTACCTTCCCCCCTTCAGTAAAGGGCTACTACAGGTAGCTACAATATATCTTCGTTGCACCTCCGACGTACCTTACCTAGCTCCGACTGAACGTCCTACCCTCAAGCAGTCCTGATGCAGATTTTCTCCAGATCCCATACCAACAAAGAACGCTTCCCTGCTCACAAAAAAGCCATCAAAACAATCGAGTTAACATCCTCCTAGATTGCTTAACTATACAGTTTCATCTAGAAGACAATATATAGACCCATATACTGAGAACGATGCCTACTCATCAGACAAGGTCAAATCTTTCTATCTGCTTTGTGATCAGTCTCCTCAGAGATCCCTAGACGTTGCTACAATTCCTGGCACTGGTACAACAGATTCGCTACAGATTTTAGTTTATTTATTTATTTATTTATTGTTTCGAACTGCTGGAAATGTCTGAACCTACTTATTTTAACTTGATTCTCCTCAACCTCTCTTGTTGTATTTTAAACTCATGCCAATGTGCTAGTTGATGATGATGATGATGATCTGGCTCCAGGGAGATATGTCAGATGTTTGCCCTGGAGACCTTGGAAAAGTTGTGGCCAGTCTGAGTAAACAATACTGACTTTGGTAGACTTTCAATAATAGTTGAAGACTGTGAAAACAGAATAAAACAACAGATCCCAAATGTTTCTCTCCCCTGTCTTTGTCTTAAAAGATGCGTAAATTTATTCTTGGCCCTCAGATGCACTGGAAAACAGGCAAGCTTTGGTGTTAATTATCTGAAGATCTCAAAACAAAGATGGTCCACTCCATCTTTTCAGGTTGGGTTCATTCCACAGAGCAGGAGCTATGAAGTAGATGACCTTGAGCTCTGGTCAGCGCAGACAGGCTACCCAAAATGGTGGGATAGTCAACAGATGGCTGCCAGAAGATCATGGTTGGTACACTAGCACATATGCTTCAGGATATATGGGTCCCTGGCCATTTTGGGACTTTTAAGGTCATAACTAGCACTAAGGGAATTCGAATTTGGAAACAAACTGGCAGTTGATGCAGCTGTCCAAATACGGCGATGTATTTTCCCAGTATTGTAGCTTAGATGTCTGGCAAGAAAGAAGCACTGTTAAGCACCACAGAAGGGTGGTGGTGATGGAAAAGGAAATTAACATTGCTTGGACAGATTTTATGGAGGGTAAGTCAATCTATGGCTACCAATCTTGATCCCTCCTTGATCTGAGATTGCGAATGCCTTAGCAGGCCAGGTGCTCAGGAGCAGCAGCAGCAGAAGGCCCTTGCTTTCACCTCCTGCATGTGAGCTCCCAAAGGCACCTCCAGGGCTACTGCAAGTAGCAGAGTGCTGGACTAGATGGACTCCTGGTCTGATCCAGCAGGCTAGTTCTCATGTTCTTATGTTCTTAACATTATTGATGACAACACCAAATGATACGTTTCTTTTCTTTTTTTTAGAAAACATTTATTTATGGAGGATTTACATGAGTTGTGCTCACTGAATGTTTGTTTAAGCAATTACCTGCCAAGCAAAGCAGCCGAAAGTAGCAAGAAGAGGCAGAACTCAGTCGTAAGGAGAATGCACACGTGCTGTCTGGATGGAATATGATGAAGTAAATCCTTCCAAACAGCTAATAAACCAATTGGCAAACAGTCTGCTGAAAAACTGGCCTCTTGTGTCCTCCTGGCAAACAGGTTCAGATCTGTATTATCAGATGTTTGAGCATCCCCTACCAGAAAAAGGGGAACTGTGTAAGTGCAATAATAAAAGCAATTTTTTTTACAACCACCACCTTTATTTCCAAATTACAAAATAAGTTCTAGGATGTTAGCAGACATTACAATTTTTTTCGAGATAATGCCACAAACCCTAGCGTTTTAAGGTAAGCATTTTGTTAATTCTCGGGGTCAAGAATACTATTCTGATGCATCAGACTTGAAAGCAATTACAAAGATTGAGTAGTTCTATCAGGTGGTGTTGATCTGAACTGGTCCATATGTGTGCCACACTATGCGTATGAAGAGAATTTTGTAATCACCAGAAGTTGGTTCTATAGTTGCTAGATGCAAAATATTAGGAACTCTTATGAATAACAGTGTCTATTCTACCAAATACTGTCTTGCAGGCTGCAATTCATTAGTTTATAGGGCTTGGCTGAGAGCCTTTAAATTTTGGCTTCACATGCATTTTTCGTGAGATGATGAGCACTCGGCTAACTCACCTACTTTTGTCTGATACTCAGGTTAATCCATGGTTCTCTCTGATCGAAAGAAAGATTGAATCACTTGTTATATCTCTCTAATTCTCTTTTCCCAAGCTATCTAGTTTAGAATCCTACAACTTGTTAAAATAAAAATTGTTGGAAAGCTGCACGGATTAATTTAATTAGGGCTGCTATGAAAAACTTGTTCACTACTGGGAAAAAAAACTTGTTAATTAATCTTTCAATACCCCATATATCAAAACAGGATGGCTCCCTATTTGTATTTTTTGACTAATCCTGTGCAGAGAAGAGCCCTCACACTTGCTCGCTTCAATGTTTCTCTCTCCGCTTTATTGCGTGGTAGATTTAACAACTTGAAAATGAGCGAAAGGGTTATGCTCTTTTGTGGTGAACAACAAATTGAAACATTGGCACATCAACTGCTTTATGCCCTAAATCTGCTAATATCAGATCAAAATATTCCAATATTCTTTCTAGGATACTCAGTGAAATGGGAGAACCAGGTAGACTCCCTTTCCTTCTGGACAATTCTGACAATGAAACTTGTGAATTGGTAGCACGATTTTTACTGATAGTGATGCACAATCAATAATTTATATTCTACCTTAAACCTTTGTATTTGTGTACCTTTTATCTCAGGCTGTATTGTCATTGTGTTGTGATTATTGCTATATGCCAAATAAAGGCTTATTATTAAATTCACCATTAGGAACTCTCCGGAATAACAGTGTCTATTCTACCAAACACTGTCTTGCAGATTTAGGAACATTCTTCAAACACAAGGACCAACGCCAAGTCCTCGGTGATGACAAACTTAGATTTTGGATGAAGAGGATAGACAATTTCATTCCACTAATAATTCACACAGTCCAGTTCCTCCTTTTCATAACCGGCCGCATGATTGTTCCCTTTCCTGCACCATTGTTTATCATTCTCTCTTTGCCGAGGCCTTCAATATTCTCTGTGAAATAAAAACTCATTTGTGTCAGTCATGACAACGAGGTGCCTTTAATACACTCTTTAAGGCTTACCATTAATCATTTTCAGTTATCAGCTGAAAAGTTAAACTCACTGACACCGGGAGGAAATATTCCAGCTGTTTCGGAGAAATATGGCAATGCAAAATCTTTTCATGGGTCTTATATCATTGGCACGGGGTGCTGTGTGGCATTCATCCATTCTACAGAAAAAAGTCATTATGACATAAAAAATTTAAAAAAACCCAGAGGGACAGGAACTTGTATGTGAGGCTCTGTTCCTGGATTGCAAAAAGGGAGGCCTCTGTAAGCATTTAAAATAACTCATAAATAGTAACTGCACATGTAAATCTGTAGGCAGAAAAAAGGGATCCAGCAGGTTCTCACAGGTTCCTGAGAGTAGGTTACTAATTATTTTGTGTGTGCCAGGAGGGGGGGCCATTAATGGGTGATTTTGCCACGGGATTTTTGCCTTAAGCCACGCCCCTCCTCTCAGCAGAAGCTGCAGAGCTTCTTAGCTAAAGTCTATAGCAGGAGGTGCACCTGCGTGCGTGGCAGCCTCTGCTTCAAGTGCGTGCATTTGTTTCTCGGCCTAAGGATCGGAAGGCAGCGATGCTGTGTCCTTGCCACAGCCCTGCCCAGGAATGCCCCGGGCCTAGAATGCTCTGCCACCCCCCGTTGTGCCCCTGCCCAGCCCCATTGGCGCTATGCCACAGTTTGAATTCCACCACCATGGGAACCTTGTTACTAAAATTTCTGGATCTCACCACTGCCTGTAGGCATGTTAGAGCTTCCAAGTCCCCAGTGTGGGTGAGAGATCCCAACTAGGGGCGTGAGGGAGGGAAAATGGCCCCTGGGGCAAGCGAGCACCCCTGCCACGCCCTGGCCATGCCATGGAACGCCTCTCTCCACACCCCCCCCGCCACACCCTCTGCTACACCCCCGCACTGGTGCTCATCTGGGAGCAGTGCACCCTTCTGTCCCATTGGCGCTTACTTCACTGGCTGGTCCCAACAATCCACCTCCATATGTGGCAGACACAATAGTTAAAGCACTTTTAATGGCAGACATGATGCTTTTTGTGTCTCCCTGGCACATCTGCAACCTTGAATGTTAAGCAAAGCAAAGTCTACTGCTGTGGAGAGAAGGACCGGGGGACAGGGAGGAATGAAGTGGCGAAGGAGGCATTGCCAAGAGCCTCGTGGTATCTAATCTTGGAGGAACTGGGTTTGATTCCCCAGCTCTAAGCCAGCTTGAGCTGTGGAGGCTTATCTGGGGAATTCAGATTAGCCTGTGCACTCCCACACAAACGCCAGCTGGGTGACCTTGGGCTAGTCTCAGATTTTCAGAGCCCCTCTCAGCCCCACCTACCTCACAGGGTGTTTGTTGTGAGGGGGGAAGGGCAAGGAGATTGTCAGCCCCTTTGAGTCTCCTGCAGGAGAGAGAAAGGGCTTTAAATCCAAACTCCTCCCTCCTCCTCCTCTTCTTCTTCTCTGGGGCTACAGCTGAGGACGCATTGGTGCACTGGGCGCTTTACCCCCTTGCTACGTCTCTGCTGACAGGTTAGGAATACACTGAGGGAGATTCAAAGAAAGTCATTCCAAAGCTTGGAAATGTATTTGGGTAAACAAATCCCAGAATGTTGTTGATTTTGGAACAAAAGAAGTTCAGCATGGTAGAACGATTAAGAACGGCAGGCTCTAATCTGGAGCACCAGGTTTGATTCCTCTCTCCTCCTCAATGAAGCCTGCTGGGCTGCCTTGGGCCGGCCACAGTCTCCTCTCAGAACTCTCTCAGCCCTCTACCTACCTCACACAATAACACCTCTTGTGTCTGGGCAGGGTTTGGTGGAAGCGGGCAGAGTAATTCGAAAGCCATTCTGAAACTCCTAATAATAGAAAAAAAGCAGGGCTTAAAACCAACTGTTCTTTTTTTTTTGTTTTCTTGAATCAAATTCCTAATCTAACTTAGGGAAGGGGAGTGCTTGTCAATTATAAGGGAAATACCTTTCAGAGTGGTGCAGGTAAGTAAACACAAGAGGCTCATAGAAGAGTCCTGCTGGTTTAGATTAATCTGTTCTGAACGCCCCTTTTTTTTTCAACAGTGACCAAATAGTTACCCCAGACATCTAGAAGTTCTATATTGACGCTATGGCCAAAGACCCCTGGTGTCCTTGTCCTTCCTTGAACTTGTCTTCTACTCTTAAAACTCCCACTAATTAATTCCAAGCCATTGCCACTCATTTGTGGCAACACATCCCATCAGTAAATGTGTTAAGCAAGTGAAGAAGAAGAAGAAGAAGAAGAAGAAGAAGAAGAAGAAGAAGAAGAAGAAGAAGAAGAAGAAGAAGAGGAGGAGGAGGAGGAGGAGGAGGAGGAGGAGGAGGAGGAGGAGGAGGAGGAGGGGGAGGAGGAGGAGGAGGAGGAGGAGGAGTTTGGATTTATATCCCCCCTTTCTCTCCTGCAGGAGACTCAAAGGGGCTGACAATCTCCTTGCCCTTCCCCCCTCACAACAAACACCCTGTGAGGTAGGTGGGGCTGAGAGAGTTCGGGAGGAGCTGTGATCTCAGCCCAAGGTCACCCAGCTGGCGTGTGTGGGAGTGCTCCAGGCTAATCCGAATTCCTCTAGATAAGCCTCCACAGCTCAGGGCGGCAGAGCCGGAGAATCAAACCCGGGTTCCTTCCTTTGTTGTTTTGACTCTATGACTAATCAATTTCATTGGATGCCCTTTAACTGTAAGGGGAGCAAAAGGCGCCACTGTCCTCTTTCTGTGACTAAGATAATTTCTCAGTCACAAACTGGATAACTTAGGCAATTGGTCACAGAGCAAATGACTCTTATATCTTCTCACCCATCTTAGTCATATTTTGCAAAGTTTATAATCCTTTCCACCTTGTTTCCAGATGACCTACCATTATCCCCTCAGTTCTCAGAAAAGTTGGGGTGATTTCAAATTCTTTATCCTTGCTCCCATTTAGTTTATATTTTTTGCAAGATCTTTCCCTCTCTTCCTCCCAATAACTTTTTTGTAGCTTCCTCTGTTTTTGTGACATTTTCTATTTCCTTGTGCCAAATTTTCCCCTTAACACATATGCATTATTTCGACATTATTTGTGCATCGTTAAATCAGCACAATACATGATAAAAGCTTAATGTGAAATATAGTGTGGATTTTTTAAAAAAAGGTCCTGTGAAAATTGCAGGGGTAGAAACTATGTAACAAACAATGAGAACAATGTAACTCCTAAATAAATGAAGGTTGAAATTCAGGGTTTTTTTTTAATGCATAGCCACTGATTCTTCTTATTCCTCCTTTTCTCTTTTAAAAGAGGAATTTCTCTTGGTAGTTTTCTATTATACCACAAGGTACACCACAAAAATAATTCAGCAGCCAGCCTTCTCGATAATCCTCACGAGGAACCCTCAACCACTTGATGAACAACTTGGAGAGGGTTCAGTTAAAGAGGAGGAGGAGGAGGGGAAGGAAAAGGAGTAGCAGGCAGTAGTGGCTTGGATTACTACCATGCTTTTCTCTACCTTTAAGGCATCTCAAAGCAGCTTACATACCCCCTTCCCCTTCCTCTCTCCCACAACAGACACCTTCCTTTAGTGATTCTATTAGTTATAATTCTTGCTGAACTCTCTCAGGCCATTTCCCCACTCTCCCCTATCTCCCCTATGCAGCGCAGATCCCTGGCATGCACCTGAGGTTCCCCACAACCCCTTCAAGGCTCTGTGCGGGAGTCATCAAAAGGTGCCAAGCCCAGCTGCCAGGGATGCCGTGCGCATTGAGGGGGCTTGACAGCGGTAGCCTCGGGGCAGGCTGGGCGGTGTCGCCGCCTCTGTCATGGGGAGTGTTTGGGGACCCCCAAGGCCACTTGAGGAGAGTAGCGCTGGCCTTAAGGTAACTCGGGAGAAAGGCCCTCAGGTCCTTACTCTGCCTTCTCTGAACTCTCTCAGGTGGGGTTGAGAGAGTTCAGCGAGAATTGTAATTCAGCCCAAGATCACCCAGCAGAATTCATGTGGAGGAGAGGGGAATCTAACTCTAATCTCACCAGATTACAGTTCACCACTGTAAACCATGACACTCACACTGACTCATCTGTTTTCCATGTGGAAGGTCCCAGATTCAATCCCCAGCTTCTCTAGTGAAAAAGACAGGACAGGGCTCCAGCCTCTGGAGAACTACCCTGTTTCCCCGAAAATAATACATCCCCTGAAAATAAGACTTTAGTAGAGGTTTTGCTGAATTGCTAAATATAAGGCATCCCCTGAAAGTAAGACGTAGAAAGCAAAGGCTGTTTCCCGCGACAGGGGGAATACAACGTCTCCAGGGACGCCAAAACAGCGCCCTCGGGGAAGGGTTCGCGACGGTATCTTCGCCAAGAATCCTCCTGCCGCATGAAGCCGCTAGCTCCGAACCTTGCTCCCCGAGCAAAGTATTTCAGAAACAGCAGCTTCCGCATCGCTGCCGCGCGTTAACGGCAGCAGCTGGAAGGCTTCATTCCCCCCCTTTTCCGAATGGCTACCTCCGCGGTGGCTGTAACCTTTGACACCCCAGATGTTATGGACTACACTTCCCATCAGCCCCTGCCAGCATGACCAATTCGCCCCCCCTGGCCTGTGACTCCAAAGCCATTGCTTCAGGCTGCAGCGGCGTAGTTCCTGGCTTCTGGGCGGCTGCTGGAAGCCAGGAGACAAGGTAGGCATTTGGCTTATGGCGTTCAGCTCTGTTGCCGCGACGCTGCTCGTCAGCCTCCTCGACCGCCCCATGCGACCGATCCTGAGGGGGCGCGCCGGGCATTGTTTATACGATGCACCCCCGCACCGCTGTGGTGCAGAAAGGGCCACTGTTTTTGTTTGGAAGCATGCTGTGGAGCTGAAAAATAAGGCATCCCCTGAAAATAAGACATAGCGCATCTTTGGGAGCAAAAAATCAATATAAGACACTGTCTTATTTTCGGGGAAACGGGTACTGCCAGTCTAAATAACCATATTGACCTTGACGGACCGTAATATGATTCATTATGAGGCAGCTTGGTGTGTAGGTACTTTCACATGTGACTACAGTGGCATATCGTGGAAGAAGTTGTGATGTCGAGGTGAACCACAAGTTTCTCCCTCTGTGCCACTGGAGCGCCCTGTGACCACAACAGGCTGGGAGGGTGTGTCTGGAGCTGAGCTTTTCTCTAAAAAAATCAGCAAACTCAATTTTGGGAGTGAAGGAAATAGAATGCAGAAGTTGCCTCATCTCTTGCCCTTGGAGCAACCTCGATCCTATAAGGCTAGGCATTAGAACATCACTCACACATGAACACATGTGCAGTCTGGTCACTTAAGGGGGGGGTACTTTTTTGTGGAACCTCAGATCAGACCAAAGCCCCTGTTGCACATGGTGAATAATGCACTTTCAATCCAATTTCACAATTGTTTGCTGAGTGGATTTTGCTATTTTGCAAAGTGCAAAATCCAGCTGCAAAGTGGGATTGAAAGAAGTGGATTGAAAGAAAAGGCCTATATTCTGTGTGTGTGCAGGAAAGGCCCCGAAGTCACAGAGAGATGGTGCTGGATGCTTTGACACCCAGGAGTCTGCACCACCCACTGCTGTTGTTGGGGTTCCTGTCACTGCAAAAGGGCATGGTTTATTTGTCTTTATTATTGTCTGTTTACGTTGGTAGCTTGTGAAGAACAAAACCGCTTTTCTTCTGTCACTGGCATTCTCACTGCCTTTGAAATCCCCTGGTGGGAACGAACTGTTTGCCTCTTGGCAAACACAGTAGCCATTTATGCAGGCAGTACTTACTCCTGGGCTTGGCTGTTTGCATCATACAGTGGGGTTGTTCCGTGTTTTCCTGTTTATTCTGCAAAGGGGAAATAGAAGCTTCACCTACACAGCCATGTTGGTGGGGGGTGAGCTTGATGCAGAGCACTTGCAATTCCCAGACATGGGGACAAAGGAACAGCTACCCCTTTAGGCGGTCCTGGTTCTACTTTCCTGCAAAGCAAATTTCTCGGCACTTCCTCTCAGAGTAAAGGGAGAGGAATGCTAGTTGATTGCTTTAACTCCGAGGGGTCTTCAAACTATATGGCCCTCCAGATGTTCATAGACTACAATTCCCATGAGCTCCTACCACTTAGTTTCATGCTGGCAGGGGACTGATGGGAATTGTAGTCCATGAACATCTGAGGGCTATAGTTTGAAGACCCCTTCAGGCTCTGAACTCCATTAAGGTGCAGGAGGCAAGGAAGGAATGCTTTCGACTTGAAGCTGCAGGAGTAAAAGGCAAAGGTAAGGCAGGGAAGAGGAGGGGAACTCCCAAAGAAAGCTGGAACAACACTCTTATCTCCTTTGTTTTCCCTGAGAATGGAGAGAGAAAAATCACTTTCACAAGTTTGTAAACCATGAGGGGAGTATGATGTGAGAATGTGGAGAGTCTCAAGAGGGGAAACATGTGCATAATAGAGAACTTAAACCCGAAGGGAATGTACTGTTCAAGGCCCAAAATGGTAGGTCTGTCCCTTCTAGAGTGAAAGAACTAGCAAAGGGCAGACCTACCAGCTTTACAAGAGGTTGGGTAAGCCTCGGTGAAGTCTTTGTTGCCCACTTTTATGGAGCTATGTTCCTGCAAGAAGGTAAAATACAAACATACAAGCACACAATAACCAAAGCAGCCGAGAATTCTCACAGGCCTCTGATTTAGATACTGTTTAGTGGATAGGTTTGGAAAATTGGAGGGTTTGGGGAAATTAAGGCAATATTTACCATATCTAGAAGTAACACTGAGCCAATGCAGAAAATGGCATTTTGACATGGCACTGCTAGGCACGGTGAGGACTGGCAGGATGGGTAGAGCAAAGGTGTAGCTCGTCCAGAGTGAGCTGGGAATCAAACCCGGTTCCTTCCCCCATGTAGGGGTGCACCAGCGAACCCAGCAGAGCCTCAGAAAGTGCACAGGAATGCCTTTGCCATCTGTCCCCTTCTGGGTGCACACGCACACCCATCACAAGACCCCTCTGACTCACGGGTCACAAGATGCCCCAGACAAAAGGTCACAAGATCCAGGTGTGGATCCAACCCAGACAGGAACGTTTCCTCCCGCACGTTCGCAGCTCCAATGAGTCATGAATTGTGCAACCTTCTCCCGCTCTCCCGCCTTTCCTAAACCCTTAATAAAAGGTGCCAGGGACCCCAGCTCGGCAGATTAGCCAGATCCACGGATCACGCTAAGATGCGCTTACCGGCTTCTCTCCACCGGATCCTGATATCGCTGCGTCTCGTCTCTTCATTGCGTCGTCCATAATGACTTCACCCCAGGCATGCACCCAGTGCAACACATCCCTCCGTCCCCTGGCAGCTCCGCCTCTGGGATAGAGAGAGGGCTTCCCTACCCACCATGAGTTGGTCTGGTAACAGCATGCTCAGTGTGAAGAAGACCACATGTACGGAAAAAGGCCAGTGATGCTATGCTTGCAATAGTGGAGTTGGACATGAACCAAACGGATGGATGCAGGAGAGTGACACAGAACTGAAATAGGAACCATCTGCTCCTCCCCACCTCAACCGCGTGTATCAGGAGCTTTCCTCCCATCTCAAGTGACTGAATGTATCAGTGGGAAAGACATTCTTCACCTGCCCGAGTGCCACATTTCTCATCGATGACGTGCCTAACCGGTTTAAAGCCCAGGGACGCTGCTCCCAGAGCTCAGCAAGTGGGGGCTTCTTTTTGAATTGAAATTTTTGAAATTTCCAATTCTAATCATGGGCAGGTGACAGTGAAGTTTAAAGGGCTAAAGGAGAAAGTTCTCCAGAAGTGGAATAGTTCACAAGGGTCGTGTGCAAAGTAAGACTAGCAAGATACCAGAAAATAGTTGCATAAGGGAGATGCTGTAAGTTTCAGACTGCACCGTTTTCAGCTACAAATGCAGTTTGGATGTACTTGAAAAATCACTGGCTTTTTAATGCCAGTATTTCCCCTCCCCTCCCCGCCCCTCCCCTCGCCGACCTTGAAAACATAAGGGGATTTGTGAAGAGCGCAAACTCAAGTTCAAAGAGCCCGCTGCAATCAAAGAAACAGACATATCAGTGTCTTTGTCGTTACGCAGCTGATGCAACCTTCACACATATATTTTAGGAAGTCTTATATTGTCACCGAGATGACTGATGTCTACAACAATGTTTTCAGAGGGGAGCATGAATAGATTCTGAAGATAAACAGAAAGCCGAGCGATCTTTTCAGCTTCCCTGCAAAACATCTTCTTTGTCAAGTGTGAATCCTCAGAATACGATACAGGCTGACAGGCAGGCAGAACAGCCGTGGCAACAGGAACGGCTTTCTGTGCGATAAACGTCGAGCGGAAGGTTATGCATATTGTTGTCTGTTTAGTCAATGGCGACACTGCGGGGGGACAGGCGGGGGAAGATAGGGAACGTTTTGACTTAGCTTTGGTCTATATGTGTGAATTAAGCTGTGGCAAGATGCTCGTTCCGTGTTTGATCGCTAAATTAACTGGGGGAAGCATTTCTATACTGCCAGGATTGCCAAAGGATAACCAGAATGTGCTTGAATAAAAGGTCTGTACGGTGAAAATGGAAGCAATGCAGGAGCAGCGTTTGAAATGCAGATCTGGTTTCCTAGAGACTGCAACGAGTTTTGAAGGAAACAGATTGTTCATGAGTGGCCGAAAGTTTTCAAAATGCCCCCCCCCCTCCTTCCTCACAGTCCACTTGGTGGTCACAAAAAAATGGCATCTCCAAATATTCATTGTATGTGATATGTTTACCTTCGTTTTGTTTCATTTGCCCTCCACCGTTCTCCACAACGAGGAACCAAAGGGGCTGACACCATTCACTCCTCTTCCATTTTCCGCACAACAATCCTGTGGAGGAGGCGAACTGGCCCAAGGTCACCCAGCGAGCTTTCGTGGCACAAATAGGGATTTGAACCCGAGCCCTCCAGATATCAGCTGTCACCCTAACCTCTAATCTATCCTGAAGTTTAAACATTGTTCCTAGCACAGAGTACAGCAGACCAGATGAGAAGCTCAAATCACACCAAATGAGATTTTGGTTATTTTAGTGTCCATTGCCAAAGGTAGTGGCTTTTGAGCAGCTCCTTCTATTGAATGCTGGAGTGTGTGTGTGTATTGGGGGGTGGGGGTGGAGCAGAGGTGGGATCCAGCAGGTTCTCACAGGTTCCCGAGAGTAGGTTACTAATTATTTGTGTGTGCCGAGAGGGGGTTACTAATGGGTGATTTTGCCACGGGATTTTTGCCTTAGTTACGCCCCTCCTCTCAGCAGTAGCGCGCAGAGCTTGAAGCAGTCTAGCAGGAGGTGCACCGGCGTGCGTGGCAGCCTGCGCCCGCGTGCATTTGTTTCCCACCCAAGGACCGGCGCAGCGGCTGCGTCCTTGCCACAGCCCTGCCCAGGAATGCCCCGCTCTGGAATGCCCGGCCACGCCCCCGCGTGCCCCGCCCAGCACCATTGGCGCTACGCCACAGTTTGAATCCC
Source organism: Sphaerodactylus townsendi (assembly GCF_021028975.2). Lineage (NCBI taxonomy): Eukaryota > Metazoa > Chordata > Lepidosauria > Squamata > Sphaerodactylidae > Sphaerodactylus > Sphaerodactylus townsendi. The sequence goes on from NC_059437.1 coordinate 6,426,660, forward strand.
ACCACCATGGAAACCTGTTACTAAAATTTTTGGATCCTACCACTGGGGTGGAGTACACATTACATGCTGTACACATGCAGGCTTTTAGGGATAACAGTATAGAGAACTTTGTAAAACAAAGTACAAGTAACAAATAAGCCTAGACTTGAATTGACAGAAATCGCAGTGCCAAGAATAGACTAACTTTGGTCAATTAACACCAATAATTTGGTGCTTGTTTTTTTTTGCTGTCAAGTCTCAGCTGACTTACAGTGACCCTGTAGGGCTTTGAAGGCAAGAGACACTTGGAAGTGGTTTGTCATAGCCTGCCTCTGGGTCTCCCATCCAAGCACTAACCAGGACTGACTCTACTTAGCTTCTGGGAGTTGACAAGATCAGACTAGCCTGGGCTGTCCAGGTCAGGGAAAATATAAGAGTCTCAAAAAACTACAGGTCCCATGAGGCAATGGGAAAATACACATTTGCATTGACTGAGACCAGGACAAATGGTCTTTGGCATTATAATACTGTGGCCCCTTCCGCACATGCAGAATAATGCACTTTCAATCCACTTTCAATGCACTTCAAAGCTGGATTTTACTGTGCGGAATAGCAAGATCCACTTTCAAACAATTGTGAAAGTGGACTGAATGTGCATTATTCTGCTTGTGCAGAAGGGGCCACAGGCACCAAAAAGGGCCCTTCTGAAACATCCTGCAAATGTCAGGCACTAAGTATGAAATGTTTAATGAGCTCTTTCTCCCCATTAAATGTGTGTAGTGTATGTGATACAGATATTATATGTATACATTATGTCAATGAAACCTTGGCTGGATCCAGCCAGCTCTTTCACTCAGCCTTCCCTGTCTTCCCCTTTCTCACCAGTGGAAAAGCTGGTTGGACCCCTCCCACTGTATGAATAGCTTATAAAAATGTCCAGTCTGTACACATTGTACAAATGAATCTACAAAGCTGAGAACAAAAAATGGACTCTCAAAACTGTTGATTAAAAAAAAAAGAATTTACAAAGAAACTATCAGGGCCCAGCCACTCATTGCTATGGCTTATTGTGGTGAAATGGGAAAGGAACAGTAGCAGCAAATCAATTGCAGAGGCCAGCAGTACGTGCTCATGCAAACATGCAGACTGATACTGTGCAATGTCATTGATGTGTGTGCCCGCATTCCTTGGGGGGTGGGGGTATGGAAAGACACCCCTCCCACACATCTAGGCTGGCTGGTCATGATCCTTTACCTGGGAGTAAGTTTGGTTGGTGGCAATGGGTGTCGCTTCTGAGGAAACCCTCTGAGGGGCGCAACACAGCCATTTAAAGTATGTCAATGCCACCGAGCTGCATTCTGAGTAATGTGCGCCTATTTTCTTAACTCAGAATCAAGAGTATTCAGGGAATCTAGGGTGCCTGGCCCCTGCCTCCCCTCCCTTGCATGCCACCCCTCACTGTCTCCCCTCTCTCACTTCTCTTCCCTTGCATGCCTCCCCCTGCATCCCTTTCCTCTCCCTCCCTTCTTCCCTTGCATGCCACCACTCCCTCTCCCTCCCTTCCCTCTCCCTCGTGTGTATGTGTGTGTATGTGTTTCACTTCCACTCAAGTTACTGCCTATGTACTGTTTTCACTGCTCATATCTGGCCATCTGAGAGAACATTCTAAGCAGCACGAACATTCTAAGGGTGACAGTTACACACAGGCAGCTGCATGTCCTTCACCATGGAGCACCAGAAAAAAGGCATTTTACCTGGGCCAGGTGTGGAATTTCAGGTATGTGAACATCTAAAAACACTCTTGCCTGGCTGACTATAGTGGCTGGGAATTTTCAGAGGAATTGGCACAGCAGTTACTGAGTTATACTATCATCAACAAAAACACTGTTAGCTTTTTATATATATAGATGAAATGTGGACATTTGCTCACCTCTGTTGATCTTGCAATTCTTCCTCAATAACAATCACAAGCAAAAGAAGAACATGCCATGGAGTCACAACTGACTTATGGGGACCCCATCCGTAGGGTGTTCCAGGCAAGGAATAAGCAGAGGTGGTAGGCCATTGCTTTCTTCCCAAAGTCTTCCTTGGTGGTCTCTCATTCAAGTACTAACTGTGGGTGACCAAGTTTAGCTGTCAAGCTTGTAGGCTGAGCTGTACCATTCAGGCTGCTAAAAAAACAAAAACTACAAAGCATCCCAAAATCAGAGCTAGGAGCAGAAAGATGGATTCTGATGAACTGCAGCCACAAACAGGGGCCCCTTCCACACATGCAGAATAATGCACTTTCAATCAATTTTCAATGTACTTTGCAGCTGGATTTTATTGTGCGGAATAGCAAAATCCACTTGCAAACAATTGTGGAAGTGGATTAAATGTGCATTATTCTGTAACCAGTGGTGGGAACCAAAAATTTTAGTAACCGGTTCCCATGGTGGTGGGATTCAAACAGTGGCGTAGCGCCAATGGGGCTGGGCGGGGCCCGAGGGGGAGTGGCCGGGCATTCCGGGGGTGGGGCATTAATAATTTCTCTGTTACTGTAAAAAACTCTTACTGTAAAAAAGTTCTTTATGTCCATAATTTAAACTCATTATAGCAAGTCCTATCGTCTACTGCCAACAGAAACAACTACTTCTCCTCTAACTGACTGCCTGTCAAATACTTAATGCTTTCAAATACTTAATTTTGTTTCTAGAAATCAAAAGAAGGATACTTTCCTTAAACAAGGAACTTTACCATATTACTAAAACTTGTTTTTAAAACAGCCCAACAGGGAGAATTATCTCCCGTTTTCTACCTTCGCTAACCAGCCACATAGGAAACAACAGGACTTCATGATTTTTGGACCTAATGGAATTTCTAACGGAAAAGCAGACCCAATTAGTAACCCCCTCATGGCACACACAAATCATTAGTAACCCACTCTCGGGAACTGGTGAGAACCTGCTGGATCCCACCTCTGACTGTAACCCCAGAGGGAACAAGATAGTGTTACAATTCCTTCCTGGAGGGTCTCCAGAAAGCACAGCTGAGAATTACCTTGGTTGCCATTGTTGCCTGGTAACAGCAGGGAGAGGGGAGGGCTTGGCGCTGGTGTCCAGTCCAGCAGGTAGGGCCATTCTGCTGCCGGCATGAGCACGTGATGTAGGTGGAGGGGGCGGGGCCTTCCTGTGTGTCTCTTCTGCTTGAGCTAGGACAGCTTCTCCCACCCTCCCTCCCTCATTTTTTGACCTTGTAGTGTTGCCCCATTGTTTGTTGGCTTTTGTTGTTATTTAGAAGAAGAAGAAGAAGAGTTTGGATTTATACCCCCGCCTTCTCTCCTGAAGGAGACTCAAAGGGGCTGACAATCTCCTTGCCCTTCCCCCCTCACAACAAACACCCTGTGAGGTGGGTGGGGCTGAGAGAGCTCCAAAAAGCTGTGACTAGCCCAAGGTCACCCAGCTGGCGTGTGTGGGAGTGCACAGGCTAATCTGAATTCCCCAGATAAGCCTCCACAGCTCAAGCGGCAGAGTGGAGAATCAAACCCGGTTCCTCCAGATCAGAGGGCACCTGCTCTTAGCCACTACACCACTGCTGCTCCTACATTCATCCGTCACAGCCTGGTGTGTTGCACATGGGGACTGATCCATTCAGGGGAGGAAGAGCCTGCGTGCCAGGCCTCTCCTTTTGGTGGGGGCCTCCATAAGAGGCTTTGGGGTGGTAGCGAGCATGTGTACCACATGGCCAGGCAGTGGCTGTGGGTGGCTTGTGATCCCCGGCAGCAAGGAGAGTTCATCCAGAGGCCAGCACCCAGATGGCTCCCACTATCTTGCTGCTCTGGGTGTTGGTTTCCCCCCATGCATCGGACTAGGGAAAGGTTATTACCTTTCTGCGCAGTGGTCACTGGGGGACAGCAAACGTGTTGCCCAGTGCCGGAGAGCAGCAGTGGCATAGGAGGTTAACAGCTCGTGTATCTAATCTGGAGGAACCGGGTTTGATTCTCCACTCTGCCGCCTGAGTTGTGGAGGCTTATCTGGGGAATTCAGATTAGCCTGTACACTCCCACACACGCCAGCTGGGTGACCTTGGGCTAGTCACAGCTTCTCGGAGCTCTCTCAGCCCCACCTACCTCACAGGGTGTTTGTTGTGAGGGGGGAAGGGCAACGAGATTGTAAGCCCCTTTGAGCCTCCTGCAGGAGAGAAAGGGGGGAATATAAATCCAAACTCCTCCTCCCCCTAGGTTGCATCTTTGCTTCCTTCAGCCAGCATACCAATATATAGGCTGTGGCCAAATTTTATTCTACAAAAGGTGGTTTTCTGTGGGCCTTTCCCCACTTACCTTAAGCCCCGCGCGACTCTCTGAAAGTAGTGCGGGGTCCCCTGGCACTCCCCACGACAGGGGCGGTGTCAGTGCAGCCGCCCCAATGCTGTCACGCCCCCTCAGCGCGTGGCATCCCTGGCGCTCTTTTAAACGGCGCCTTGTGATGTCCCTGCGCAGAGTGCGGGGTTGTGGGGACACCCGGGCGCGCGGCATAGGGGGGATGAAGGTAAGTGGGGAAAGGCCCTGTGTTGTCTTTCCGCATCATCGAGCTCATTCTGTCCTCCTCAGTTGGCAGCCACAGGTTGTGTTATGCATCATTCAACTGAACTAAGTGGGGAACTAACCTTCATCGCAGAAGCTCTTCATCCAGAGGAAAAGGCCCTGGGCTGGGGAGAGGTACCATGCCATGCCATGTTTTGAAGGGGCTTTAACTTCTCCTGAAAACTGCTGAACTAACTTTTCTCCAGGTTGCCTCCAATCCTAATAATCTTCACGGGGCTAAAACCAGCAGTGTTTGAGGAAGGGCCTGCAGCAAAAGCTATCTGGCGGAAAAGAAAAGATTTTCATTTTTCCCCCCTCCCGAGTTAGACATCAAACAACAAAGAGCCCCGTCCAGCCCTTCATAACTCTCTGTAATTACACCAGTGATAATGAGAATGATAGATATCTAATTAAATCAGCGGGAAATGCAGGCAAAGAGAAATGTGAATGATCTCCCCAAACTGCAATTTTCTCTTAAGTTCAGACACTTTCTTCAAATGTGTTTGAGAGCTTCCTTTTCTGCCTCTGCAGCATTTTCTCCCACGTCCTGTAATGAGGATCCTCGGCAGGTCACAGCTAATTTCCACAGACATCTTATGGAACACAGAAAAAGATTTTGCTTCAAGATGAAAGAGTGGAAGAGATGGTTGCGCCCCCCCCCCCTTCCCCACTCCCGGGCCCGCACAGAGAAAAAATTGGTTTGGAGTGACTTATTTGTTTCCGCTCTGATTTTCATTTCGCAATGAAATGAACAAACAAAAGTTATTTAGCAAGTTTGCTTTCTTTTATTTCCACTAAAGCAGCGAAGTCTGTGGGGATTTTCCACAGTTGAACTGTGAGACTGCGCCTTGGACTGAAAGAAATATTTGTCTTTCCCTCAGTGTGCAATTAATGCGCTTCGGTTCCCCCGCATACACAGCAATGTTGCAGCGCCCTGTCTGATTGCCTTTGACTACCAATACAATGCCCGAGGTTTCAATTTATTGCCAGGAAGGCCAGCGCTATCTCAATGAAGAAGAAGAAGAGTTTGGATTTATATCCCCCCTTTCTCTCCTGTAGGAGACTCAAAGGGGCTTACAATCTCCTTGCCCTTCCCCCCTCACAACAAACACCCTGTGAGGTAGGTGGGGCTGAGAGAGCTCCGGGAAGCTGTGACTAGCCCAAGGTCACCCAGCTGGCATGTGTGGGAGTGTACAGGCTAATCTGAATTCCCCAGATAAGCCTCCACAGCTCAGGCGGCAGAGCAGGGAATCAAACCCCATTCCTCCAGATTAGATACATGAGCTCTTAACCTCCTACGCCACTGCTGCTCCCTTTGAAGAAACATGAAGACATGTTTATGTGCAGCTATTTGACCAATGACCCTCTTTCTGTTCCATGCGCTGTTTTTCACATTTTTTGTGGGTGCCAAACCAGGAACGCAGGAAGCTTTAAACCCAATGGCCACATGGGTGTGGCTGGACTGGGTATCCCAGAACGGTGGCTAGACCCCATCTTTTTGTTCAGCATTGTGCATGTACTCCAACACAAGCATGAAACGGATGCTGTCTTCTGCTTTCCACTCGGATCTGGAGAGGCAACAACAGCAGTGACTGGAATTCTCTGCTCTGTACTTTTTGGGAGGTGGTAGAAAAGAACTTCTCACAGGTCGATTCCGCACTTGCGTTATCGACCTAAGTTCGAGCTGTGTTTGACCTAAGTGCTCCGCACAACCACTGGAATCGACGTGGTTTTGTACCAGCTTCGCCCCGTGTAACAGTCAAATTTCTGACTCCAGTTGGGAACTACTACTTTTTCAGGGAACCGCGCTTGAACTTAGCTTGATTCCAGTAAAGTGCGGAATCTCTGGTGCCAGGAGTCCCCCATTCAGCCAATCACAGCTGAGTGTTTTGGGCATGCGTACAGCTGGCCAATCAAAAAACGCCACCTTCGTCCCTCCATTCCTGTGGCAGTTTTTTAATAACGTGTGTGGGGATAGACGGAACATGGCCGTAGAACAGTAGCCAATCGGAATGGAGCAGCGAAGAGGCACAGGATGATCCTGCCCCCCAAACTGGGATCAAGCTGGTTGCAGTGGGGAACAACAATGGCTTCGACCTAGGTCAGTACCCTTCTCAGGGAACTGAGTCGAACCTATTTTACTCGTGTGCGGAATCGCCCACAGAGGCAGCAAGGAAAAACAGCAGCAGCATATGAAGAAGCCAGAGTTTTTTTCCCCCTCTGATGGTTAGATCAGCCTTCCTGCTCCCACACACATGCAAAACCCCATGGTGTAATTCTTGGGTATCTCCCATGGCCAGGCACCAGGGGCGACATCCTTACTGAAGCCCGTGTCCTAGGAAAGAGCTCCCTCGTGGTTCCAGGAGCCTCCCATGCTGTCCTTCTTCCTAAATGCCACTGCCTGATTGCCCACCTCTCTGAGCTAGTGAATATAAACAGGAACAAGGACACGAGCAGCTGCTTCTATTGCCCTCTTCCTCTACGTAGCAGTGTCGATCAAGGGTAAAAGGAGAGGCAAACAAGCAATGAGTATATGACAGTGATGGTGAACCTTTTCGAGACCAAGTGCCCAAACTGCAACCCAAAACCCACTTATTTATCGCAAAGTGCCAACACAGCAATTTAACCAGAATACTGAGGTTTTAGTTTAGGAAAAACGGTTGGCTCCGAGGCAGCGTTACTCGGGAGTAAGCTTGGTGGTAGTCAGTGGCTTTGCTTTGAAGCAACCGTGCAACGCTTTGAACGGGTGAATCATGACCTTAGGAGGGTTTACTCAGAATCAAGCCCCATTGCCAGCAACCGAGCTTAGTCCCAGGTAAAGGATTGCGCTTTAGTTCTTCCCATGAATATCAGTGGGGCTTAACAGTACTAACAGGGTTACCTACACATCATGCCCAGTGGCCCAGGTCAGCCTAGATGTGTGTGTGTGTGTGTGTGTGTGGGGGGGGTGATTTTCCACCCCCCGATGATGAACTCTGTGTGTGCCCACAGAGAGGGCTCCGAGTGCCACCTCTGGCACCAGTGCCATAGGTTCGCCACCACTGGTATATGACGATCCACCAAAGGAAGGCACCAGTTGGGGTTACCTCAGTACCTGGAGTCATCTCTACATAGACAGGTCTACCTGAAGGACTGTCTGCTCCATTATGCACTTACTAGACCACTACGGTCATCTTCAGGGAACCTCTCCTTCAATCTGGGAGGTGACCTTCTCAGTCATGGCCCCAGAACTATGGAACTCTCTCCTCAGAAAGATTCATCTGTCCCCTTCTGTTGCCATTTTCCACCAGCAGGTGAAGACTTTGGGGTTTCCTTTGGCATTTCCTCAGCGATCTCTCCTTCCTGCCTAGTGTTTTAATTGTCATTTTTATGTCTTTGTACATAGTTTAGCTCAGAGGTGGGATTCAGCAGGTTCTCACAGGTTCCCGAGAGTAGGTTACTAATTATTTGTGTGTGCCGAGAGGGGGTTACTAATTGGGGATTTTGCCAGGTGATTTTTGCCTTAGTTGCGCCCCTCCTCTCAGCAGTAGCGCGCAGAACTTGAAGCAGCCTAGCAGGAGGTGCACCAGCGTGTGTGGCAGCCTGCGCCTGCGTGCATTTGTTTCCCGCCCAAGGACCGGCGCAGTGGCTGCATCCTTGCCACAGCCCCGCCCAGGAATGCCCTGCCCCCGTCATGCCAGGCCACGCCCCGTCATGCCCCGCCCAGCCCCATTGGCGCTACGCCACAGTTTGAATCCCACCACCATGGGAACCTGTTACTAAAATGTTTGGATCCCACCACTGGTTTAGCTGTGGTTTATGTGTTATTTTGAGTTGGTTTCAGTGGCTCTAAATTTTAATTTTTTTTAACCTATGTTTTAGTTTGTTTGCAGCATCGGTAGCCCTTTGTGGAAGCAGGAAGGTGGCATATAAATGTTGTAATAGCAAAGATAATAAAAATAACTCACCATCACCATAATTATAGCACAAAACAAAGGAGAAAAAGATGTCACAAAATGAAACGGCGGTGATTGCAGAGCATTACAACTGGGAATGTCGAGCAATCCAGAAAGTCCCAAGAAGGTTATCATTTTGAAGTCCAAGATTGTTCCAGATGGTTATAATTTAGTAATAATTGAAGTCCAAAGTCGATCAAGCAATAGACTGGTTGCTCCTGTGAGTCACACATGTTCACAAAGCAGCCGTGAACATGAATCTACCTCCCATTACCCCAGATTGCACAGGCAATGTGTGGGAGCAGCAGTGGTGTAGTGGCTAAGAGCAGTGGCTAAGAGCAGGTGCACTTGTAACCCCCATGCCCAGAATGGGTTGACCCAGTAAGGGGTGGAGACTCAGAGCAGCAAGAGGCTGCAGGAGAGAGCTCTTTGGAGAAGACAAGGGTACCAGACTCGGACCTTGATTTCTATAAGCCCTTAACACCTTGTTAAGGGTTTTCTTTTGTGGTTGTAATGGGTGAGAGTTCTCCTGGAGACCTTCATCATGTTGCAACCTGTTCATCAAGCCCTTGGAGTCTTCAGGAGCCAGCCAACTTGCAAAGAAGAATTTGGACTTGGCAATATCAGTAGACTGTAAATAGAGGGACTTGAAATGCAACCTGAACAGGACCTTGAATTGTAACGTTAAATGTTGATGTTTTAAAAGTGTAAATTGTAAAGAAAAGTAAACCATTTTGTTGTTTAAAAATTGTTGTTGCAACTCATTCCAAGTACTGCCCCACAGAACCCACAAGCTGAGGTTACACACTCTGATCTGGAGGAACCAGGTTTGATTCCCAGCTCTGCCGCTTGAGTTGTGGAGGCTTATCTGGGGAATTCAGATTAGCCTGTGCACTCCCACCCACGCCAGCTGGGTGACCTTGGGCTAGACACAGCTTTGCGGAGCTCTCTCAGCCCCACCCACCTCACCGGGTGTTTGTTGTGAGGGGGGAAGGGCAAGGAGATTGTCAGCCCCTTTGAGTCTCCTGCAGGAGAGAAAGGGGGATATAAATCCAAGCTCCTCCTCCTCCTCCTCCTCCTCCTCCTCCTCCTCCTCCTCCTCCTTCTTCTTCTTCTTCTTCTGTTCACAGTGTACAGTTTATATGTTTCTGAGTGCCACCCTACGAACAGGATAAGTACCAGATCTTCCAATATTGGTGGCTTTTGCATTTCCATGCTTAAACCAATATCTTTCAAAAGTACAGAGGTGTGCCAGTTTTTTTCTCGGGCAGAGATTTTGGAGATCCTCTGCTTTGATGAGCTAAATTCAACCGTTGCTTTGATGAGCTAAATTCTAAAAATGATGCGAGTTCTGGTGTTCCACTGCAGTCTACATGCCTGCTCTGCTAAACAGCAAAATGCAATTACATGACAGCACACAGCATTTCTAATTTCTGTTCCAGAAGGCTCCTTGCCAGCTCCGCGGCCCAGGAGTGCGATGTCCATATTTAATCGAGTTCCTTGAGAGGGATGACCTATGTGCCTCTGGAGACCATTGGTCAAATTAGCAGATGCTTCCCAACACTCTGCAACTATCTCCATTTTTGTGACATGCTGATTTCATTCTGCTTGAGGAACGATCTGTGTGAAACCCAACTGTCCCGAAAAAGGGAAAGCATCTGCTGGGGTGTAATCCCAGGAAGAGAGCAATTCCAAAATAGATGGTGTGAAGGACCTTCATATAGAAAAGAATGTGCTTGGCTCTAACAACAACAACAACAAGAGTTGGATTTATATCCCCCCTTTCTCCTGTAGGATCCAAGGGGCTTACAAACTGCTTTCCCTCCCCCCCTACAACAAACACCCTGTGAGGTAGGTGGGGCTGAGAGAGCTCCGTAGAGCTGTGACTAGCCCAAGGTCACCCAACTAGTGTCGGAGGGCAGTGTGGGCGGGTCCCTGACGGCCTCCAGAGCGACACTGAAGGACGAGGTGAGTGGGGGGGCGCAGAAGAGGTGGCTCTGTGCGAAACCACCTCTTCTGCGCCGGCTTCTGAGGGGCCACTCGCACGCTCCCGTGCAAATGGTCCCCACCCCTCCACCAGCATAATTTCTGCTGGTGGAGAGGTGCCCTTTCTGCTGTGCGGAAAGGGCCTCAATCTCTTGATCTGAAAAGCATACAGGGTTGCCATGAGTTGGAAGCCGTTTGATGGCACTTTTCAACTGCACAGATGAACCGACAGTCAAACTGGGCATAAGACCGCTTTCTGTACTCAGCAGAAGACAAGACAGGGTGAGCTGGGATTGTCTGATGCAGCTGGGAAAGTAAGAAATTTCACAGTATACAACTTCTTGTTTTTAGAGCTATCAGCATTTGCATTCCTATTTTTCCAGATAAATTGGTTTTACAACCCACCTTTGTCATGTTAAATACCTCTGATAAGACATATTTATCCACTGCTTTATAAGCTAAATCAACAGAGCGGCTGCAATCTTCTCTCACATGTAAATCTTGCTATATCTGCAGCCACCTTTGCTATGTTATTTGATCCCTTTTCAATTTCAATTTAATCTCCTCCATATTCCATTACTAGCTTTTGATATAAATGACCAGTCTGAATGAGCAGAATTAAATAGAATGGAAATGAGTTTTTTGATACC
>NC_059437.1:6437863-6461135 GCF_021028975.2 Sphaerodactylus townsendi
TCTTCTTCTTCTTCTTCTTCTTCTTCTTCTTCTTCTTCTTCTTCTTCTTCTTCTCTTCCTCCTCCTCCTATAAGAAGGTTTCACGCTTCAGTGGAGTGAAAATTTGCAGCCCACTCTTATGTGAGTTTATTTTGTTATGCTTTAATTACTCCAGGTTTAGGGGCTACCCAGGAGGAGTTATTTTTTGAAAAAAACCCATGTTATTCCTTTGTGTTAATATGATGGGAAAAGTCCCTCCTTTCTTTCCCCGCATCCCTTTCCTGTCATTCATTTGGGGCTTGAGTTTGAAAGGGAGGCATGTTTGTCAGCTTTTAAAGCATGTCAGGTACGTTAGTAACAAAATTGGTGGCTGGGAAGACCTGTTTTCCAAAAGCAACTTGCGGATAAAATAGCTTTTCATTGTTTATTTCCAGGTTTTGAATGAACTTTGGTTAAGGGTCGCCTTCTGCACCTGCTCTCTTTCCGAAAACTGTCTCTTCAAATTCGCCAGACTGATTTGTCATTTTCTTATGTGCCACAACTAGTTGTATCTGCCGTTGCTGTGTGCTGTCGACACAGGCTAATGCCTCGTGACAGATGCAGCTGTGCCTCAGTGGAGCAGGCAGAAACAGAAGGCTGAGTTATAAGGATGGCGGATGATGGCTTACCTTCTGGAAGCAGTTTTAATGAACGACGCCTGGTCCTTATGTCAAAGGGGCCGGGTCATCGGTGTTATGGTGGGTGGTGGCAACCACATGTGCACAGATGTTTGAGAAGAGGCATGCATTGTGTTCATTTGTATCATCAAAGGCTGTCATGGCTGGTATCAGTGGCGGGATCCAAAAATTTTAGTAACAGGTTCCCATGGTGGTGGGATTCAAAGAGTGGCGTAGCGCCAATGGGGCTGGGCGGGGCACGAGGGGGCGTGGCATTAATAATTTCTCTGTTACTGTAAAAAAATTCTTACTATAAAAAAAAGTTCCTAATTTCCAGCTGGTATCTTTCTGTCCATAATTTAAATTCATTATAGCAAGTCCTATCGTCTACTGCCAACAGAAACAACTACTTCTCCTCTAATTGACTGCCTGTCAAATACTTAATACTTTCAAATACTTAATTTTGTTTCTAGACATCAAAAGAAGGATACTTTCCTTAAACAAGGAACTTTACCCTATTTCTAAAACATGTTTTTAAAACAGCCCAACAGGGAGAATTGTCGCTAACCAGCCACATAGGAAACAACAGGACCTTATGATTTTTGGACCTAATGGAATTTCTAACGGAAAAGCCGTCCCAATTAGTAACCCCCTCTCGGCACACACAAAAAATTAGTAACCAACTCTCGGGAACTGGTGAGAACCTGCTGGATCCCACCTCTGGCTGGAATCACGGGGATGTTGTGTGGTTTCCGGACTGTATGGCCGAATTCTAGTAGCATTTTCTCCTGACGTTTCGCCTGCATCTGTGGCTGGCATCTTCAGAGGATCTTCCGAAGATGCCAGCCACAGATGCACGCAAAATGTCAGGAGAAAATGCTACTAGAACATGGCCATGCAGCCCAGAAACCACACAATAGCCCCAATGTGTTCACTGTTTGGAAATATACCGGCAAACCCAAGGAACCATGTGTGGGTGATAGTCAACCTTCACAAGCAGTTTTTAGACATTCCTAAATGGTTGTCTGGGATTGTCAAACGCTGATAGATGAACACCAACATTTGACACATGTTGGATATGCATGATAATTCGGAATGCCCGAACACCCACTATTTTGCCCCATGTGTTGTTTACCAGTCGGGAACAAGGTGCTGCTGATTTTTTTTTTAGTGGTCAAGGGCTATGGCTCGGTTGTAGAGCATCTACTTGGCATGAAGAAGGTTTCAGCTTTTACCCCTGGCATCTCCAGTTAAATGATCTGGCATTTTTTGCAAAGTACTTGGAATTTCGAACACCGTGTCATATCTCTCTTTATGTTCGGAATTAGGTCTAAATCTTCTCAAAACACGTATATGGCTCTCCTCGCTTCGATACTGGCTGCGCCTTCATTTTAGATCAGAACAGGACAGCCTAACAAAGCGAATGCTTTCGGATTTCTATCTCTCCATTTGGAGTCTTCTGATCAAGAAAAAAATTAATTAGGCTTCGCTTTAGATTTCTTCATAAACATGGACGAAGCGCAAATAGTCAAACTTCTGTTGTTAAGGCTACTTGACGCTGAAAACCAACTGCTTTCTACTCAGTACATGAAGGACATTTTACCAGAGGGCTCCTACCTTCCCCCCTTCAGTAAAGGGCTACCAAGGTATTTCTACAATATATCTTCGCCGTACCTCCGACGTACCTTAATGCTAGCCCGACTGAACGTCCTACCCTCAAGCAGTCCTGAGCGGCAGATTTCTCCAGATCCCATACCAACAAAGAACGTTTCCCTGCTCACAAAAAGCCATCGAAACAATCGAGCACATCCTCCTAGATTGCGAACTATATGCTTCATCTAGAAGACAATATATAGACCCATATACTGAGAACTATGCCTACTCATCAGACAAGGTCAAATCTTTCTATCTGCTTTGTGATCAGTCTCCTCAGAGATCCCTAGACGTTGCCAAATTCCTGGCACTGGCACAACAGATTCGCCACAGATTTTAGTTTATTTATTTATTTATTTATTGTTTTAACTGCTGGAAATGTCTGAACCTACTTATTTTAACTTGATTCTCCTCAACCTCTCTGTTGTATTTTAAACTCATGCCAATAAAAGGTTGATGATGATGATGATGATCTGGCCTTAGGAGATATGTCAGATGTTTGCCCTGGAGACCCTGGAAAGTTGTGGCCAGTCTGAGTAAACAATACTGACTTTGGTAGACTTTCAATAATAGTTGAAGACTGTGAAAACAGAATAAAACAACAGATCCCAAATGTTTCTCTCCCTGTCTTTGTCTTAAAAGATGCGTAACATTCTGGCCCCTCAGATGCACTGGAAAACAGGCAAGCTTTGCAGCACTATCTGAAGATCTCAAACAAAGATGGTCCACTCATCTTTTCAGGTTGTCCATTCCACAGAGCAGGAGCCATGAAGTAGATGACCTGAGCTCTGGTCAGTGCAGACAGGCTACCCAAAATGGTGGGATAGTCAACAGATGGCTGCCAGAAGATCATGGTTGGTACACTAGCACATATGCTTCAGATATATGGGTCCCTGGCCATTTTGGACTTTTAAGGTCATAACTAGCACCATGAATTGAATTTGGAAACAAACTGGCAGTTGATGCAGCTGTCCAAAATGGGCGATGTATTTTCCCAGTATTGTAGCTTAGATGTCTGGCAAGAAAGAAGCACTGTTAAGCACCACAGAAGGGTGGTGGTGATGGAAAAGGAAATTAACATTGCTTGGACAGATTTATGGAGGGTAAGTCAATCTATGGCTACCAATCTTGATCCTCCTTGATCTGAGATTGCAAATGCCTTAGCAGACCAGGTGCTCAGGAGCAGCAGCAGCAGAAGGCCCTTGCTTTCACATCCTGCATGTGAGCTCCCAAAGGCACCTGGTGGGCCACTGCAAGTAGCAGAGTGCTGGACTAGATGGACTCTGGTCTGATCCAGCAGGCTAGTTCTCATGTTCTTATGTTCTTAACATTATTGAGGACAACACCAAATGATACGTTTCTTTTCTTTTTTTTAGAAAACATTTATTTATGGAGGATTTACATGAGTTGTGCTCACTGAATGTTTGTTTAAGCAATTACCTGCCAAGCAAAGCAGCCGAGTAGCAAGAAGAGGTAGAACTCAGTCGTATGAGAATGCACATGTGCTGTTCGGATGGAATATGATGAAGTAACCTTCCAAACAGCCACAAACCAATTGGCAAACAGTCTGCTGAAAAACTGGCTCCTTGTGTCCTCCTGGCAAACAGGTTCAGATCTGTATTATCAGATGTTTGAGCATCCCCTACCAGAAAAAGGGGAACTGTGTAAGTGCACACAAAAGCAATTTTTTTACAACCACCGCCTTTATTTGGCACATAAAATAAGTTCTAGGATGTTAGCAGACATTACAATTTTTTTCGAGATACGTCACAAACCCTAGTTTTAAGGCATTTTGTTAATTCCGGGGGTCAAGAATACTATTCTGATGCATCAGACTTGAAAGCAATTACAAAGATTGAGTGTTTCATCAGGTGGTGCTGATCTGAACTGGTCCATGTGTGCCAATTGCGTATGAAGAGAATTTTGTACCGCCAGAAGTTGGTTCTATAGTTGCTAGATGCAAAATATTAGGAACTCTCCAGAATAACAGTGTCTATTCTGCCAAATACTGTCTTGCAGGCCAAAATTCATTAGTTTATAGGGCTTGGTTGAGAGCCTTTAAATTTTGGCTTCGCTTGCATTTTTCGCATGATGAGCACTCGCTGACTCACCTACTTTTGTCTGATACTCAGGCTAATCCATGGTTCTCTCTGATCGAAAGAAAGATTGAATCACTTGTTATATCTCTCGACTCTCTTTTCCCGCTATCTAGTTTAGAATCCTACAACTTGTTAAAATAAAAATTGTTGGAAAGCGAATGGATTAATTTAATTAGGGCTGCTATGAAAACTTGTTCACTACTGGGAAAAAACTTGTTACTAATCTTTCAATACCCCATATCAAAACAGGATGGCTCCCTATTTGTATTTTTTGACTAATCCTGTGCAGAGAAGAGCCCTCACACTTGCTCGCTTCAATGTTTTCCCCTCCGCTTTATTGCGTGGTAGATTTAACAACTTGGAAATGAGCGAAAGGGTTATGCCCTTGTGGTGAACAACAAATTGAAACACTGGCCCATCAACTGCTTTGCTGCCCTAAATCTGCTAATATCAGATCAAAATATTCCAATATTCTTTCTAGGATACCTAGTGAAATGGGAGAATCAGGTAGACTCCCTTTCCTTCTGGACAATTCTGACAATGAAACTTGTGAATTGGTAGCACGATTTTTACTGGAGGTGATGCACAATCAATAATTTATATTCTACCTTAAACCTTTGTATTTGTGTACCTTTTATCTCAGGCTGTTTATTGTGTTGTGATTATTGTTATGCCAAATAAAGGCTTATTATTAAATTAAATATTAGGAACTCTCCGGAATAACAGTGTCTATTCTGCCAAATACTGTCTTGCAGATTTAGGAACATTCTTCAAATACAAGGACCAACGTCGGTTTCCCCGGTGATGACAAACTTAGATTTTGGATGAAGAGGATAGACAATTTCATTCCACTAATAATTCACAGTCCAGTTCCTCCTTTTCATAACCGTCGGCGCATTGTTCCCTTTCCTGTACCATTGTTTACTGTTCTCTCTTTGCCGAGCCTTCAATATTCTCTGTGAAATAAAAACTCATTTGTGTCAGTCATGACAACGAGGTGCCTTAATACATTCTTTAAGGCTTACCATTAATCATTTTCAGTTATCGCTGAAAAGTTAAACTCACTGACACCGGGAGGAAATATTCCAGCTGTTTCGGAGAAATATGGCAATGCAAAATCTTTTCATGGGTCTTATATCATTGGCACGGGGTGCTGTGTGGCATTCATCCATCCTACAGAAAAGTCATTATGACATAAAAAATTTAAAAAAACCCAGAGGGACAGGAACTTGTATGTGAGGCTCTGTTCCTGGATTGCAAAAAGGGAGGCCTCTGCAAGCATTTAAAATAACTCATAAATAGTAACTGCACATGTAAATCTGTAGGCAGAAAAGGGATCCAGCAGGTTCTCACAGGTTCCCGAGAGTAGGTTACTAATTATTTGTGTGTGCCGAGAGGGGGTTACTAATGGGTGATTTTGCCACGGGATTTTTGCCTTAGTTACGCCCCTCCTCTCAGCAGTAGCGCGCAGAGCTTGAAGCAGTCTAGCAGGAGGTGCACCGGCGTGCGTGGCAGCCTGCGCCTGCGTGCATTTGTTTCCCGCCCAAGGACCGGCGCAGCGGCTGTGTCCTTGCCACAGCCCTGCCCAGGAATGCCCCGCCCTTAGAATGCTCGGCCACCCCCCGTTGTGCCCTGCCCAGCCCCATTGGCGCTATGCCACAGTTTGAATTCCACCACCATGGGAACCTGTTACTAAAATTTCTGGATCTCACCACTGCCTGTAGGCATGTTAGAGCTTCCAAGTCCCCAGTGTGGGTGAGAGATCCCAACTAGGGGCGGAGGGAGGGAAAATGGCCCCTGGGGCAAGCGAGCACCCTGCCACGCCCCCGTCATGCCATGGAACGCCCTCTCCACACCCCGGCCACACCCTGGCTACACCCCCGCACTGGTGCTCATCTGGAGCAGTGCACCCTCTGTCCCATTGGCGCTACGCCACTGGTCCCAACAATCCACCTATGTGGCAGACACAATAGTTAAAGCACCTTAATGGCAGACATGATGCTTTTGTGTCTCCCTGGCACATCTGCAACCTTGAATGTTGCCAAAGCAAAGTCTACTGCTGTGGAGAGAAGGACCGGGGGACAGGGGAGAATGAAGTGGCGTAGGAGGTTAAGAGCTCGTGTATCTAATCTGGAGGAACTGGGTTTGATTCCCAGCTCTGCCGCCTGAGCTGTGGAGGCTTATCTGGGGAATTCAGATTAGCCTGTGCACTCCCACAAACGCCAGCTGGGTGACCTTGGGCTAGTCACAGCTTTTCAGAGCTCTCTCAGCCCCACCTACCTCACAGGGTGTTTGTTGTGAGGGGGGAAGGGCAAGGAGATTGTCAGCCCCTTTGAGTCTCCTGCAGGAGAGAAAGGGGGTTTTTAAATCCAAACTCCTCCTCCTCCTCTTCTTCTTCTTCTGGGGTGGGGCTGGGGCGGAGGACGCACTGGTGCACTGGGCGCTTTCCCCCCTTGCTACGTCTCTGCTGACAGGTTAGGAATACACTGAGGGAGATTCAAAGAAAGTCATTCCAAAGCTTGGAAATGGGCTTGGTAAACAAATCCCAGAATGTTGTTGATTTTGGAACAAAAGAAGTTCAGCATGGTAGAACGATTAAGAACGGCAGGCTCTAATCTGGAGCACCAGGTTTGATTCCTCTCTCCTCCACAATGAAGCCTGCTGGGCGGCCTTGGGCCGGCCACAGTTCTCTCAGAACTCTCTCAGCCCTACCTACCTCACACAATACCTCTTGTGTCTGGGCAGGGTTTGGTGGAAGTGGGGCAGAGTAATTGAAAGCCATTCTGAAACTCCTAATAATAGAAAAAAAGCAGGGTTTAAAACCAACTGTTCTTTTTTTGTTTTCTTGAATCAAATTCTAATCGAACCAGGGAAGGGAGTGCTTGTCAATTATATGAAATACCTTTCAGAGTGGCAGGTAAGTAAACACAAGAGGCTCAGAAGAGTCCTGCTGGTTTAGATTAATCTGTTTCAACGTCCCTTTTTTTCAACAGTGACCAAATAGTTACCCCAGACATCTAGAAGTTCTATATTGACGTCATGGCCAAAGACCCCTGGTGTCCTGTCCTCCTTGAACTTGTCTTCTACTCTTAAAACCCCACCACCACCCAAGCCATTGCCACCATTTGTGGCAACACATCCCATCAGTAAATGTTGCTGGGTGAAGAAGAAGAAGAAGAAGAAGAAGAAGAAGAAGAAGAAGAAGAAGAAGAAGAAGAAGAAGAAGAGGAGGAGGAGGAGGAGGAGGAGGAGGAGGAGGAGGAGGAGGAGGAGGAGGAGGAGGAGGAGGAGGAGGAGGAGGAGGAGGAGGAGTTTGGATGTATATCCCACCTTTCTCTCCTGCAGGAGACTCAAAGGGGCTGACAATCTCCTTGCCCTTCCCCCCTCACAACAAACACCCTGTGAGGTAGGTGGGGCTGAGAGAGCTCCGAGGAGCTGTGACTAGCCCAAGGTCACCCAGCTGGCGTGTGTGGGAGTGCCCAGGCTAATCCGAATTCCCCAGATAAGCCTCCACAGCTCAGGCGGCAGAGCGGAGAATCAAACCCGGTTCCTTCCTTTGTTGTTTTGACTCTATGACTAATCAATTTCATTGGATGCCCTTGAATTGCAAGGGGAGCAAAAGGCGCGCTGTCCTCTTTCTGTGACTAAGATAATTTCTCAGTCACAAACTGATAACTTAGGCAATTGGTCACAGAGCAAATGACTCTTATATCTTCTCACCCATCTTAGTCATATTTTGCAAAGTTTATAATCCTCTCCACCTTGTTTCAGATGACCGCCATTATCCCCTTGCCTCAGAAAGTTGGGGTGATTTCAAATTTTTTATCCTTGCTCCCATTTAGTTTATATTTTTTGCAAGATCTTTCCCTCTCTTTCCCAATAACTTTTTGTAGCTCTCTGTTTTTGTGACATTTTCTATTTCCTTGTGCCAAATTTTCCCCTTAACACATATGCACATTTCGACATTATTTGTGCATCAGCAAATCAGCACAATACATGATAAAAGTAATGTGAAATATAGTGTGGATTTTTTAAAAAAAGGTCCTGTGAAAATTGCAGGGGTAGAAACTATGTAACAAACAATGAGAACAATGTAACTAACAATGAAGGTTGAAATTCAGGGTTTTTTTTTAATGCATAGCCACTGATTCTTCTTATTCTCCTTTTCTCTTTTAAAAGAGGAATTTCTCTTGGTAGTTTTCTATTATACCACAAGGTACACCACAAAATAATTCAGCAGCCAGCCTTCGATAACTCACGAGGAACCTCAACCACTTGATGAACAATTTGGAGAGGGTTCAGTTAAAGAGGAGGAGGAGGAGGGGAAGGAAAAGAGTAGTAGTAGTAGTAGTTTGGATTAATACCATGCTTTTCTCTACCTTTAAGGCATCTCAAAGCAGCTTACATACCCCCTTCCCTTCCTCTCCCCACAACAGACACCTTTGGGTGATCTTGGGCTAGTTATAATTCTTGCTGAACTCTCTCAGGCCATTTCCCCACTCTCCCCTATCTCCCCTATGCAGCGCGCATCCCTGGCATGCACCCGGGCGTCCCCACAACCCCGCGCTCTGTGCGGGGTCATCAAAAGGCGCCGTTTTCTCCAGCGCCAGGGATGCCGTGCGCTGAGGGGGCGCGACAGCGGCAGCCTCGGGGCAGCTGCGGTGTCGCCGCCCCTGTCATGGGGAGTGCCTGGGGACCCCGCGCTACTTGAGGAGAGTAGCGCGGGCCTTAAGGTAACTGGAGAAAGGCCCTCAGTCCCACCTGCCTCTCTGAACTCTCTCAGGTGGGGCTGAGAGAGTTCAGCGAGAATTGTAACTAGCCCAAGATCACCCAGCAGAATTCATGTGGAGGAGAGGGGAATCTAACTCAATTCACCAGATTACAGTCTACCACTGTAAACCATGACACTACACTGACTCATCTGTTTTCCATGTGGAAGGTCCCAGATTCAATCCCCAGCTTCTCTAGTGAAAAAGACAGGACAGGGCTCAGCCTCTGGAGAACTACCCTGTTTCCCCGAAAATAAGACATCCCCTGAAAATAAGACGTAGTAGAGGTTTTGCTGAATTGCTAAATATAAGGCATCCCCTGAAAGTAAGACGTAGCAAAGGCTGTTTCCGCACAGGGGGAATACAACGTCCCAGGGACGCTAAAAACAGCGTCCCCGGGGAAGGGTTCGCACGGTGGCCTCGCAACCCCCAAGCGGCATGAAGCCGCTGTTTCCGAACCTTGCTCCCTGAGCAAAGTATTTCAGAAACAGCAGCTTCCGACCGCTGCCGTGCGAACGGCAGCAGCTGGAAGGCGCCATTCCCCCCCTTTTCCGAATGGCTACCTCCGTGGTGGCGAACCTTTGGCACCCCAGATGTTATGGACTACAATTCCCATCAGCCCCTGCCAGCATGACCAATTCGCCCCCCCTGGCCTGTGACTCCAAAGCCATTGCTTCAGGCTGCAGGGGCGTGTCCCCTGGCTTCTGCGACAAGCTGGAAGCCAGGAGACAAGGTAGGCATTTGGCGATGGTTCAGCCTGTGCGAAGGCTGCGACGCTGCCTGCCGCCCTCCCGGGACCGTCCATGCGAATGGTCCTGAGGGGGTGCGTCGGCATTGTTTATGCCGATGCACCCCCGCACCGTTGTGGTGCAGAAAGGGCCACTGTTTTTGTTTGGAAGCATGCTGTGGAGCGGAAAAATAAGGCATCCCCTGAAAATAAGACATAGCGCATCTTTGGGAGCAAAAATCAATATAAGACACTGTCTTATTTTCGGGGAAACGGGTACTGCCAGTCTGGGCCAACCATATTGACCTTGACGGACCGAGAATATGATTCATTATGAGGCAGCTTGGTGTGTGTACTTTCACATGTGACCATAGTGGCATATCGTGGAAGAAGTTGTGATGTCGAGGTGAACCACAAGTTTCTCCCTCTGTGCCACTGAGTGCCCTGTGACCACAACAGGCTGGGAGGTGTGTCTGGAGCTGAGCTTTTCTCTAAAAAAATCAGCAAACTCACTTTTGGGAGTGAAGGAAATAGAATGCAGAAGTTGCCTCATCTCTTGCCCTTGGAGCAAACTCGATCCCAAGGCTAGGCATTAGAATATCACTCACACATGAACACATGTGCAGTCTGTCACTTAAGGGGGGGGTACTTTTTTGTGGAACCTCAGATCAGACCAAAGCCCCTGCTGCACATGCAGAATAATGCACTTTCAATCCAATTTCACAATTGTTTGCTAGTGGATTTTGCTATTTTGCAAAGTAAAATCCAGCTGCAAAGTGGATTGAAAGTGGATTGAAAGAGCCTTATTCTGTGTGTGCGGAAAGGCCCGAAGTCACAGAATGGTGCTGGATGCTTTGACACCCAGGAGTCTACCCACTGCTGTTGTTGGGGTTCCTGTCACTGCAAAGGGCATGGTTTATTGTCTTTATTATTGTCTGTTTACGTTGGTAGCTTGTGAAGAACAAAACCGCTTTTCTTCTGTCACTGGCATTCTCACTGCCTTTGAAATCCCTGGTGGGAACGAACTGTTTGCCTCTTGGCAACACAGTGGCCATTTATGCAGGCAGTACTTACCCTGCGGCTGTTTGCATCACAGTGGGGTTGTTCCGTGTTTTCCTGTTTATTCTGCAAAGGGGGAAAATGAAGCTCACCTACAGCCATGTTGGTGGGGGGTGGGCTTGATGCAGAGCACTTGCAATTCCCAGACATGGGGACAAAGGAACAGCTACTCCTTTGGGCGGTCCTGGTTCACTTTCCTGCAAGCAAATTTCTCGGCACTTCCTCTCAGAGAAGGGAGAGGAATGCTAGTTGATTGCTTTAACCCAGGGGTCTTCAAACTATGGCCCTCCAGATGTTCATAGACTACAATTCCCATGAGCCCTACCACTTAGCCATGCTGGCAGGGGCTGATGGGAATTGTAGTCCATGAACATCTGGAGGGCCATAGTTTGAAGACCCCTGCTTTAACCCATTAAGGTGCAGGAGGCAAGGAAGGAATGCTGACTTGAAGCTGCAGGGTAAGGCAAGGTAAGGCAGGGAAGAGAGGGGAAACCCAAAGAAAGCTGAACACACTCTTATCTCCTTTGTTTTCCCTGAGAATGGAGAGAGAAAAATCACACTTTCACAAGTTTGTAACCATGAGGGGAGTATGATGTGAGAATGTGGAGAGCTCCGAAGAGGGGGAAACATGTGCATAATAGAGAATCCAACCCGAAGGGAATGTACTGTTGCCCAAAATGGTGGGGTCTGTCCCTTCTAGAGTGAAGAACTAGCAAAGGGCAGACCTGGCTTTACAAGAGGTTGGGTAAGCTCAGAATCTTTGTTGCCCACTTTTATGGAGCTATGTTCCTGCAAGAAGGTAAAATACAAACATACAAGCACACAATAACCAAAGCAGCCGAGAATTCTCACAGGCCTCTGATTTAGATACTGTTTAGTGGATAGGTTTGGGAAAGTGGAGGGTTTGGGAAAATTAAGGCAATATTTACCATATCTAGAAGTAACATTGAGCCAACGCAGAAAATGGCATTTTGACATGGCACTGCTAGGCACGGTGAGGATTGGCAGGATGGGTAGAGCAAAGGTGTAGCTCGTCCAGAGTGAGCTGGGAATCAAACCCGGTTCCTTCCCCCATGTAGGGGTGCGCCAGCGAACCCAGCAGAGCCTCAGAAAGTGCACAGGAATGCCTGCGCCATCTGTCCCCTTCTGGGTGCACACGCACACCCATCACAAGACCCCTCTGACTCACGGGTCACAAGATGCCCCAGACAAAAGGTCACAAGACCCCAGGTGTGGATTCGACCCAGACAGGAACGTTTCCTCCCGCACGTACGCAGCCCCAATGAGTCATGAATTGTGCAACCTTCTCCCGCTCTCCCGCCTTTCCTAAACCCTTAATAAAAGGTGCCAGGGACCCCAGCTCGGCAGATTAGCCAGATCCACGGATCACGCTAGATCGCCACTGGCTTCTCTCCACCGGATCCTGATATCGCTGCGTCTCGTCTCTTCATTGCGTCGTCCATAATGACTTCACCCCAGGCATGTGCCCAGTGCAACACATCCCCCTGTCCCCTGGCAGCTCTGCCTCTGGGATAGAGAGAGGGCTTCCCTACCCCCCATGAGTTGGTCTGGTAACAGCATGCTCAGTGCGAAGAAGACCACAAGTACGAAAAAGGCCAGTGATGCTATGCTTGCAATAGTGGAGTTGGACATGAACCAAACAGATGGATCATGAGAGTGACACAGAACTGAAATAGGAACCATCTGCTCCTCCCCACCTCAACCGCGTGTATCAGGAGCTTTCCTCCCATCTCAAGTGACTGAATGTATCAGTGGGAAAGACATTCTTCACCTGCCCGAGTGCCACATTTCTCATCGATGAAGTGCCTAACCGGTTTAAAGCCCAGGGACGCTGCTCCCAGATCTCGGCAAGTGGGGGCTTCTTTTTGAATTGAAATTTTTGAAATTTCCAATTCTAATCATGGGCAGGTGACACTGCAGCTGAAAGGGCTAAAGGAGAAAGTTCTCCAGAAGTTGAATAGTTCACAAGGGTCGTGTGCAAAGTAAGACTAGCAAGATACCAGAAAATAATAGTTTCATAAGGGAGATGCTGTAAGTTTCAGACTGCACCGTTTTCAGCTACAAATGCAGTTGGGATGTACTTGAAAAATCACTGGCTTTTTTACGCCAGCATTTCCCCTCCACTCCCCGCCCCTCCCCTCGCCGACCTTGAAAACATAAGGGGATTTGTGAAGAGCGCAAACTCAAGTTCAAAGAGCCCGCTGCAATCAAAGAAACAGACATATCAGTGTCTTTGTCGTTACCCAGCTGATGCAACCTTCACACATATATTTTAGGAAGTCTTATATTGTCACCGAGATGACTGATGTCTACAACAATGTTTTCAGAGGGGAGCATGAATAGATTCTGAAGATAAACAGAAAGCCGAGCGATCTTTTCAGCTTCCCTGCAAAACATCTTCTTTGTCAAGTGTGAATCCTCAGAATATGATACAGGCTGACAGGCGGGCAGAACAGCCATGGCAACAGGAATGGCTTTCTGTGCGATAAACGTTTAGGTTATGCATATTGTTGTCTGTTTAGTCAATGGCGACGCTGCGGGGGGACAGGCGGGGGAAGATAGGGAACGTTTTGACTTAGCTTTGGTTTATATGTGTGAATTAAGCTGTGGCGAGATGCTCGTTCCGTGTTTGATCGCTAAATTAACTGGGGGAAGCATTTCTATACTTCCAGGATTGCCAAAGGATAACCAGAATGTGTTTGAATACAAGGTCTGTAGGATGAAAATGGAACCAGTGCAGGAGCAGCGTTTGAAATGCCGATCTGCTTTCCTAGAGACTGCAAAGAATTTTGACTGACAGATTGTTCATGAGTGGCTGAAAGTTTTCCAAATGCCCCCCTCCTACCTCACTGCCTGCTTGGTGGTCACAAAAAAGGGCATCTCCAAATATTCATTTTATGTGATCTGTTTAACTTCATTTTATTTCATTTGCACTCCACCTTTCTCCACAACGAGGAACCAAAGGGGCTGACGCCATTCTCTCCTCTTCCATTTTCCGCACAACAATCCTGTGGAGGAGGCTAACTGGCCCAAGGTCACCCAGTGAGCTTTCGTGGCACAAAGAGGGATTTGAACCTGAGTCCTCCAGATATCAGCTGACACTCTAACCTCTAATCCATCCAAATTGTTCCTAGCACAGTACAACAGACCAGATGAGAAGCTCAAATCACATCGAATGAGATTTTGGTTATTTTAGTGTCCATCTCCAAAGGTAGTGGCTTTTGAGCAGCTCCTTCTATTGAATGCTGGAGTGTGTGTGTGTATTGGGGGGTGGGGGTGGAGCAGAGGTGGGATCCAGCAGGTTCTCACAGGTTCCTGAGAGTAGGTTACTAATTATTTGTGTGTGCCGAGAAGGGGTTACTAATCGGTGATTTTGCCACATGATTTTTGCCTTAGTTACGCCCCTCCTCTCAGCAGTAGCGCGCAGAACTTGAAGCAGTCTAGCAGGAGGTGCACTGGCGTGTGTGGCCTGCGCCTGCGTGCATTCGTTTCTCGCCCAAGGACCGGCGCAGCGGCTGCATCCTTGCCACAGCCCTGCCCAGGAATGCCCCACCCTGGAATGCCCGGCCACGCCCCCGGGTGCCCCACCCATCCCCATTGGCGCTACGTCACAGTTTGAATCCCAGCACCATGGGAACCTGTTACTGAAATTTTTGGATCCCACCACTGGGGTGGAGTACACATTACATGCTGTACACATCCAGGCTTTTAGGGATAACAGTATAGAGAACTGTGTAAAACAAAGTACAAGTAACAAATAAGCCTAGACTTGAATTGGCAGAAATCACAGTGCCAAGAATAGACTAGCTTTGGTCAATTAACAACAATAATTTGGTGCTTGGAGTGCTGTGTGGTTTCCTGGCTGTATGGCCGTGTTCTAGCAGCATTCTCTCCTGACGTTTCGCCTGCTGCTAGAACACGGCCATGCAGCCCGGAAACCACACAGCACTCCAGTGATTCCGGCCGTGAAAGCCTTCGATAATTTGGTGCTTTTTTTTTTTTTTGCTGTCAAGTCACAGTTGACTTACAGTGACCCTGCAGGGGTCTTCAAACTATGCCCCCCCAGATGTTCATGAACTACAATTCCAAACATCCCTGCCACTTAGCCATGCTGGCAGGGGCTGATGGGAATTGTAGTCCAGGAACATCTGGAGAGCCATAGTTTGAAGACCCCCAACTGTAGGGCTTTGAAGGCAAGAGACACTTGGAAGTGGTTTGTCATAGACTGCCTCTGGGTCTCCCATCCAAGCACTAACCAGGGCTGACTCTACTTAGCTTCTGGGAGTTGACAAGATCAGACTAGCCTGGGCTGTCCAGGTCAGGGAAAATATAAGAGTCTCAAAAAACTACAGGTCCCATGAGGCAATGGGCAAAATACACATTTGCATTGACTGAGACCAGGACAAATGGTCTTTGGCATTATAATACTCACAAACAGGCACCAAAAAGGGCCCTTCTGAAACATACTGCAAATGTCAGGCACTAAGTATGAAATGTTTAATGAGCTTTTTCTCCCCATTAAATGTGTGTAGTCTATGTGATACAGATATTACATGTATACATTAGGTCAATGAAACCTTGGCTGGATCCAGCTAGCTCTTTCACTCAGCCTTCCCTAATGGTGTTCTGCACCACGGCCTCTGCCTTGCATAGCCCAGCAAAGCCTTTGGGGTGGTCAACCCTGTATTCCCCTTTCTCACCAGTGGAAAAGCTGGTTGGACTCCTCCCACTGTATGAATAGCTTATAAAAATGTCCAGTCTGTACACATTGTACAAATGAATCTACAAAGCCAAGAACAAAAAATGTTGCCCTATTGTTTGTTGGCCTTTGTTGTTATTTAGAAGAAGAAGAGGAGTTGGATTTATATCTCCCCTTTCTCTCCTGCTGGAGAGTCAAAGGGGCTTACAATCTCCTTGCCCTTACCCCCTCACAACAAACACCCTGTGAGGTGGGTGGGGCTGAGAGAGCTCCGAAAAGCTGTGACTAGCCCAAGGACACCCAGCTGGTATGTGCGGAAGTGTACAGGTTAATCTGAATTCCCCAGATAAGCCTTCACAACTCAAAGGGTAGAGCTGGGCACCGAACTCCAAGTTCTCTCCAGACTAGAGTGCACCTGCTCTCAGCCACTACGCCATTCTGCTGCTCCTACATTCATCCATTATATCCTGGTGTGCTGCACATGAGAACTGATCCAGTCTAGGAGGAAGAGCTCTATGCTGTGCCAGGCCTCTCCTTTTGGTAAATTTCAAGCAAGAGTTTCTCTTGGGGAGAAAAGAGAAGCAAAATTTATGTTTGCAGAGTCTGTGGGTGGCTTGCATCTCTGGCAGCAAGGAGAGTTCTATCCAGATTTCAGCACCCAGATGGCTCCCAATATCTTGCTGCTCAAAGTTGGTTTCCCCCCATGCATTCTAGGACTAGGGAAAGGTACATACCTTTCTGAAAATTGGTCACTGGGGGATAGCAAAACGCAATGTTGCTCCAGTGCCGGAGAGCAGCAGTAGCATAGGAGGTTAAGGAAGCCTGTGGTATCTAATCTGGAGGAGAACCGGCTGATTCTCCACTCTGCCGCTTTAGTTGTGGAGGCTTATCTAAATTCAGGATTAGCCTGTACACTGACCCACACACGCTTAAAGCAAGTGACCTTGGGCTAGTCACAGCTGCTCGGAGCTTTCTCAGCCCCCACCCACTCTCACAGGGTGTTTAGAAGCGTAGGGAAGTGGCAAGGAGATTGTAAGCCCCTTTGAGCCTCCTGCAGGAGAGAAAGGGGGGATATAAATCCAAACTCCTCCTCCCCCTAGGTTGCATCTTTGCTTCCTTCAGCCAGCATACCAATATATAGGCTGTGGCCAAATTTTACCTGGCAACAGGTGAAGTTATTCTGTGTGTTTTCCCTCCACTTACCTTAAGCCCCGCACGATTCCTCCGAAAGTAGTGCGGGGTCCCCTTGCACTCCCTAATGACAGGGGCTGTGTCAGTGCGGCCGCCCTGATGCTGTCAAACACTCAGCTGTAGTATCCCTGGCGCTCTTTTAAACGGTATACTTTGTGATGTCCCCGCGCAGAGTGCAAATGGGGACACCCGGGCGCGCGGCATAGGGGGGATGAAGGTAAGTGGGGAAAGGCCCTGTGTTGTCTTTCCGCATCATCGAGCTCATTCTCTCCTCCTCAGCTGGCAGCCACAGGTTGTGTTATGCATCATTCAACTGAACTAAGTGTGGAACTATCCTTCATCGCAGAAGCTCTTCATCCAGGAAAAGGCCCTGGGCTGGGGAGAGGTTCCACCACGAATTTGGTGGAGAGGTACCATGCCCTGCCATGTTTTGAAGGGGCTTTAACTTCTCCCGAAAACTGCTGAACTAACTTTTCTCCAGGTTGCCTCCAATCCTAATAATCTTCACTGGGCTAAAACCAGCAGGGTTTGAGGAAGGGCCTGCAGCAAAAGCTATCTTGCTAAAAAAGAAAAGATTTTCATTTCCCCCCCTCCCGAGTTAGACATCAAACAACAAAGAGCCCCGTCCAGCCCTTCATAACTCTCTGTAATTACACCAGTGATAATGAGAATGATAGATATCTAATTAAATCGGCGGGAAATGCAGGCAAAGAGAAATGTGAATGATCTCCCCCAACTGCAATTTTCTCTTAAGTTCAGACACTTTCTTCAAATGCGTTTGAGAGCTCCCTTTTCTGCCTCTGCAGCATTTTCTCCCACGTCCTGTAACAGAGGATCCTTTGGCAGGTTTACAGCTAATTTCCACAGACATCTTATGGAACACAGAAAAAAGATTTCCTTTGCTTCAAGATGAAAGAGTGGAAGAGATGGTTGCGCCCCCATCCCCGTCCTCACTCCCGGGCCCTGACGTGGAGAGAAAAAATTGGTTTGGAGTGACTTATTTGTTTCCATTTGATTTTCTAATATTTCGTGAATGAAATGAATGTCAAACAAGCGTTACTGCGCAAGTTTGCTTTCTTTTTATTTCCACTAAAGCAGCTTTTAAGTCTGTGGGGATTTTCTCTACAGTTGAACTGTGAGACTGCGCCTTGGACTGAAAGAAATATTTGTTCTTTCCCTCAGTGTGCAATTAATGCGCGTACTGTTCCCCCGCATACACAGCAATGCTGCAGCGCTCGGCCTGATTGCTGCTCCTTTGACTACCAATACAACGCCCGAGGTTTCCAATTCTACGCTGTAGGCCAGCTTTATCTCAATGAAGAAGAAGAAGAGTTTGGATTTATATCCCTCGCTTTCTCTCCCGTAGGAGACTCAAAGGGGCCATAATCTCTCACAGTCTCTTCCCCTCCTCACAACAAACACCCCAGGAGGTAGGTGGGGCTGAGAGAGTCTCACGGGAAGCTGTGACTAGCCCAAGGTCACCCAGCTGGCGTGTGTGGGAGTGTACAGGCTAATCTGAATTCCCCAGATAAGCCTCCACAGCTCAGGCGGCAGAGCAGGGAATCAAACCCCATTCCTCCAGATTAGATACATGAGCTCTTAACCTCCTACGCCACTGCTGCTCCCTTTGAAGAAACATGAAGACATGTTTATGTGCAGCTGTTTGACCAATGACCCTCCTTCTGTTCCATGCGCTGTTTTTCACATTTTTTTGTGGGTGCCCAACCAGGAACGCAGGAAGCTTTAAACCCAATGGCCACATGGGTGTGGCTGGACTGGGTATCCCAGAACGGTGGCTAGACCCCATCTTTTTGTTCAGCACTGTGCATGTACTCCAACACAAGCATGAAACGGATGCTGTCTTCTGCTTTCCACTCGGATCTGGAGAGGCAACAACAGCAGTGACTGGAATTCTCTGCTCTGTACTTTTTGGGAGGTGGTAGAAAAGAACTTCTCACAGGTCGATTCCGCACTTGCGTTATCGACCTAAGTTCGAGCTGCGTTCGACCTAAGTGCTCCGCACAACCACTGGAATCGACGTGGTTTTGTACCAGCTTCGCCCCGTGTAACAGTCAAATTTCTGACTCCAGTTGGGAACTACTACTTTTTCAGGGAACCGCGCTTGAACTTAGCTTGATTCCAGTAAAGTGCGGAATCTCTGGTGCCAGGAGTCCCCCATTCAGCCAATCACAGCTGAGTGTTTTGGGCATGCGTACAGCTGGCCAATCAAAAAACGCACCTTCGTCCCTCCATTCCTGTGGCAGTTTTTTAATAACATGTGTGGGGATAGACGGAACATGGCCGTAGAACAGTAGCCAATCGGAATGGAGCAGCGAAGAGGCACAGGATGATCCTGCCCCCTGAACTGGGATCAAGCTGGTTGCAGTGGGGAACAACAATGGCTTCGACCTAGGTCAGTACCCTTCTCAGGGAACTGAGTCGAACCTATTTTACTCGTGTGCGGAATCGCCCACAGAGGCAGCAAGGAAAAACAGCAGCAGCATATGAAGAAGCCAGAGTTTTTTCCCCCCTCTGATGGTTAGATCAGCCTTCCTGCTCCCACACACATGCAAAACCCCATGATGTAATTCTTGGGTATCTCCCATGGCCAGGCACCAGGGGCGACATCCTTACTGAAGCCCGTGTCCTAGGAAAGAGCTCCCTCGTGGTTCCAGGAGCCTCCCATGCTGGCCTTCTTCCTAAATGCCACTGCCTGATTGCCCACCTCTCTGAGCTAGTGAATATAAACAGGAACAAGGACACGAGCAGCTGCTTCTATTGCCCTCTTCCTCTACATAGCAGTGTCGATCAAGGGTAAAAGGAGAGGCAAACAAACAATGAGTATATGACAGTGATGGTGAACCTTTTCGAGACCAAGTGCCCAAACTGCAATCCAAAACCCACTTATTTATCGCAAAGTGCCAACACAGCAATTTAACCTGAATACTGAGGTTTTAGTTTAGGAAAAACGGTTGGCTCCGAGGCACGCATTACTCGGGAGTAAGCTTGGTGGTAGTCAGTGGCTTTGCTTTGAAGCAACCGTGCAACGCTTTGAACGGGTGAATCACGACCTTAGGAGGGTTTACTCAGAATCAAGCCCCATTGCCAGCAACCGAGCTTAGTCCCAGGTAAAGGATTGCGCTTTAGTTCTTCCCATGAATATCAGTGGGGCTTAACAGTACTAACAGGGTTACCTACACATCATGCCCAGTGGCCCAGGTCAGCCTAGATGTGTGTGCGTGTGTGTGGGGGATGATTTTCCACCCCCCGATGATGAACTCTGTGTGTGCCCACAGAGAGGGCTCCGAGTGCCACCTCTGGCACCAGTGCCATAGGTTCGCCACCACTGGTATATGACAATCCACCAAAGGAAGGCACCAGTTGGGGTTACCTCAGTACCTGGAGTCATCTCTACATAGACAGGACTACCTGAAGGACTGTCTGCTCCATTATGCACTTACTAGGCCACTACGGCCATCTTCAGGGAACCTCCCCTTCAATCTGGGAGGTGACCTTCTCAGTCATGCCCCCAGAACTATGGAACTCTCTCCTCAGAAAGATTCATCTGTCCCCTTCTGTTGCCATTTTCCACCAGCAGGTGAAGACTTTTGGGTTTCCTTTGGCATTTTCTCAGTGATCTCTCCTTCCTGTCAAGTGTTTTAATTGTCATTTTTATGTCTCTGTTTAGTTCAGAGGTGGGATCCAGCAGGTTCTCACAGGTTCCCGAGAGTAGGTTACTAATTATTTGTGTGTGCCGAGAGCGGGTTACTAATTGGTGGTTTTGCCATGTGATTTTTGCCTTAGTTATGCCCCTCCTCTGCTCGTCAGCAGTAGCGCGCAGAACTGGAAGCAGCCTAGCAGGAGGTGCACCGGCGTGCGTGGCAGCCTGCGCCTGCGTGCATTCGTTTCCCGCCCAAGGACCGGCGCAGTGGCTGCGTCCTTGCCACAGCCCCGCCCAGGAATGCCCTGCCCCCGTCATGCCCAGCCACGCCCCCGTCATGCCCCGCCCAGCCCCATTGGCGCTACGCCACAGTTTGAATCCCACCACCATGGGAACCTGTTACTAAAATGTTTGGATCCCACCACTGGTTTAGCTGTGGTTTATGTGTTATTTTGAGTTGGTTTCAGTGGCTCTAAATTTTAATTTTTTTTAACCTATGTTTTAGTTTGTTTGCAGCATTGGTAGCCCTTTGTGGAAGCAGGAAGGTGGCATATAAATGTTGTAATAGCAAAGATAATAAAAATAACTCACCATCACCATAATTATAGCACAAAACAAAGGAGAAAAAGATGTCACAAAATGAAACGGCGGTGATTGCAGAGCATTACAACTGGGAATGTCGAGCAATCCAGAAAGTCCCAAGAAGGTTATCATTTTGAAGTCCAAGATTGTTCCAGATGGTTATAATTTAGTAATAATTGAAGTCCAAAGTTGATCAAGCAATAGACTGGTTGCTCCTGTGAGTCACACATGTTCACAAAGCAGCCGTGAACATGAATCTACCTCCCATTACCCCAGATTGCACAGGCAATGTGTGGGAGCAGCAGTGGTGTAGTGGCTAAGAGCAGTGGCTAAGAGCAAGTGCACTCTGATCTGGAGGAACCAGGTTTGATTCCCAGCTCTGCCGCTTGAGTTGTGGAGGCTTATCTGGGGAATTCAGATTAGCCTGTGCACTCCCACCCACGCCAGCTGGGTGACCTTGGGCTAGACACAGCTTTGCGGAGCTCTCTCAGCCCCACCCACCTCACCGGGTGTTTGTTGTGAGGGGGGAAGGGCAAGGAGATTGTCAGCCCCTTTGAGTCTCCTGCTGGAGAGAAAGGGGGATATAAATCCAAGCTCCTCCTCCTCCTCCTCCTCCTCCTCCTCCTCCTCCTCCTCCTCCTTCTTCTTCTTCTTCTTCTGTTCACAGTGTACAGTTTATATGTTTCTGAGTGCCACCCTACGAACAGGGTAAGTACCAGATCTTCCAATATTGGTGGCTTTTGCATTTCCATGCTTAAACCAATATCTTTCAAAAGTACAGAGGTGTGCCTGTTTTTTTCTCGGGCAGAGATTTTGGAGATCCTCTGCTTTGATGAGCTAAATTCAACCGTTGCTTTGATGAGCTAAATTCTAAAAATGATGCGAGTTCTGGTGTTCCACTGCAGTCTACATGCCTGCTCTGCTAAACAGCAAAATGCAATTACATGACAGCACACAGCATTTCTAATTTCTGTTCCAGAAGGCTCCTTGCCAGCTCCACGGCCCAGGAGTGCGATGTCCATATTTAATCGAGTTCCTTGAGAGGAATGACCTATGTACCTCTGGAGACCATTGGTCAAATTAGCAGATGCTTCCCAACACTCTGCAACTATCTCCAATTTTGTTACATGCTGATTTCATTCTGCTTGAGGAACGATCTGTGTGAAACCCAACTGTCCCGAAAAAGGGAAAGCATCTGCTGGGTTGTAATCCCAGGAAGAGAGAAATTCCAAAATAGATGGTGTGAAGGACCTTCATATAGAAAAGGATGTGCTTGGCTCTAACAACAACAACAAGAAGAGTTGGATTTATATCCCCCCTTTCTCCTGTAGGATCCAAGGGGCTTACAAACTGCTTTCCCTCCCCCCCCCCCACAACAAACACCCTGTGAGGTAGGTGGGGCTGAGAGAGCTCTGTAGAGCTGTGACTAGCCCAAGGTCACCCAACTAGTGTCGGAGGGCAGCGTGGGTGGGTCCCTGACGGCCTCCAGAGCGACGCTGAAGGACGAGGTGAGTGGGGGGGGCGCAGAAGAGGTGGCTCTGTGCGAAACCACCCCTTCTGCGCCGGTTTCTGCGGGGCCGCTCGCACTCTCCCGTGCAAATGGCCCCCACCCCTCCACCAGCATAATTTCTGCTGGTGGAGAGGCGCCCTTTCTGCTGTGCGGAAAGGGCCTCAATCTCTTGATCTGAAAAGCATACAGGGTTGCCATGAGTTGGAGGCCATTTGATGGCACTTTTCAACTGCACAGATGAACCGACAGTCAAACTTGGCATAAGACAGCTTTCTGTACTCAGCAGAAGACAAGACAGAGTGAGCTGGGATTGTCTGATGCAGCTGGGAAAGTAAGAAATTTCACAGTATACAACTTCTTGTTTTATAGCTATCAGCATTTGCATTCCTATTTTTCCAGATAAATTGGTTTTACAACCCACCTTTGTCATGTTAAATACCTCTGATAAGACATATTTATCCACTGCTTTATAAGCTAAATCAACAGAGCGGCTGCAATCTTCTCTCACATGTAAATCTTGCTATATCTGCAGCCACCTTTGCTATGTTATTTGATCCCTTTTCAATTTCAATTTAATCTCCTCCATATTCCATTACTAGCTTTTGATATAAATGACCAGTCTGAATGAGCAGAATTAAATAGAATGGAAATGAGTTTTTTGATACC